>NC_141027.1:38132500-38295000 GCF_052040795.2 Danio rerio
ATATGAACACACACACACACACTCACCATCAGAGCAGCACATGTTGACGATGATCTCCAGAGACGTTTGCTGTGCTGACAGCAGTGCTTTAGCCTCTCGCAACTCCAGTCGGTCTCGCTAGAAACCCACAGGCACACAAACAAAAAGTATTTGTTGAGGGTCACCAGTAATAAACACATATAGTGATGGTTGAATTTTTTAAACATTTAAAGGGATAGTTTATGCAAATATATAGATGTCCTCAACATATACTGGTTCCAGACAAATTTCCAGTAAATTTCTTTCTTCTGCTGAAAAAAAAAAATCAAGCCATAGACTTTCATAATAGGAACAATAGGCTGCTTTTCCAGCATCCTTCAGTATGTCCTTCTTTGTGTTCAACCGAAGACAGAAGTTCAAACAGGTTTGGAACAAATGGAGGATAACTAAATGAAGACAATTATTATTAATTTTTTTTTTGGGTTAACTCTCCTTTTAAATGAGTGATTCAGCAATGTGAATAGGTCACGGCCCAGTACTGACTCATGAAAGAGATGCTACTGTATATGCAGTCCCACTATTGTGAGTTCCACCTTTAAGGACCAGTATCCATATTTGAGCACATCACGCACCAGGCGCAAAGTGCTATTGCACATTTGTTTGTATTCAAACATGGTTTTCTATGGGGACACTGGTCTGTGCTATAAATAAGATTAGAGACCTCTTCTTTAAGGCATTGATATAACTCGAGCAAAATTAAAGAACAAATTGACAATGTTTGAACAATTTGCTCCAATTGGTAAACACCTTCAAACTATCGTTGTTTTGTGGCGACTGCATAATCGATACAGTAGTTTTGGCTCTGAGGCATCACCTTCATTAATGTACTAAAACTTCAGGTTCACTTATTTTGTTCAGTTCATCAAGGTCTGACATCCATAAATAAAAGGATGAACACATGGGGGAGATCTGTTATAGTAGAAA
Organism: Danio rerio; assembly: GCF_052040795.2. Classification (NCBI taxonomy): domain Eukaryota; kingdom Metazoa; phylum Chordata; class Actinopteri; order Cypriniformes; family Danionidae; genus Danio; species Danio rerio. The sequence goes on from NC_141027.1 coordinate 38,133,464, forward strand.
TTAAAGCTCTACTTTTAATTGAAAGTGATGCCAGCACTCTTGGCTCTGCAAACATGGTCTGCTTTGGTTCCAGACACAAAATAGGTCACAAATATGAGGAGCTGGATCAAATCTCACCTTGAACTTTTAATAAGGACAACATCAAGAACACCCAATGGGCAAATCAACAGCAAAAGCAGCTCAGAGAGGTTACAGCAGCCCTACACACTCATATACACAAGTGGAGACAGTCACACTGTGTTTAGAGATTGAGGACCATCTGGCTCTGAGGGACAGATGTGCCGTCACTGGAGTTTACATGGGGTGAGGGAGGAGGAGTGCAGTAGGGAAAGCCTTTCCTCACACTGGTCAAATCTGAGTCATGTGACACATTACGCCAATAGTCTGTCTGTTGAGGAATACAGTCGAGACTTACTTTAATATGCATCTGTGACCTCCATATGCACTCTAATCCAGTTATTGTAGGGGGGCTTCGGGATGACATAAATGCAGAGATGCTCCAGTCTAATGCTAAGTATTGGTGTAAGCCCTGAGACTGCCATTCTTTGACCAAATCTGATATTGTGTGTAATATGTTCTGTGTTACTGCTAAACCCCACACAATGATTAAACATAAAAAGCACTGCAAATTACAATTATTATAAATGGTATATTAGAAATATTTCACTACATTAAAGTCTTCTGAGATCACACATCAGATGTGAGGTACAGATAAATATTTAAGATGAAGACACACAAATCCAGCAGTCTCATTCCACTGATGCACAAATTATGAGGTTTTCAAAATGAATGATCATGTTAATAAATTATAACGTTATTTTTCTGTGGACTGGCAGAAATATTTCAGAATTTTATAAATATGCAGAATAAAAGATAAGACATGGCAGATTATAACTCACAGGCAACAGATCGGAGATGTCGTTTTTGGTTCTTGACATTTGTACATTAGGCTTTCCTCCATTCCTCTTCTGATCATTCAATTCCTCCTCCATCTCTTCGACCTGAAGCCCTGCAGGCCGCTGGTCTGTGTGATGTGTCTCTGTGACAGATGTGGTGTCTTTAGACAGACGGGCAGATTCAGCTCGCCACAGTTGTGGGATCAGCTCTCCTGCGTCCAGACTGAGGCTGTGTGACAGTGTGCTGGCCAGTGCGGTCAGTGTGTGAGACTGCTGAGCTGAGGACAGACCGTTTTTCAGATTCCATAAAGATCCTGAAGGATGGAGGAAAGACAGACAACTGTTAATCAATCAAAACATCTATCAAATTCATGCTTCCACTTAGGGGTGGGGCGTATGACCAACATGCTACTTCACAGTATGAATAATTGTACCTCATAGTAATGATATACTTCATAATAAAGTTATTATTTTAATAGGTAGTTATTCCAGAAAACCAACAAAATAGAGATGAAATGAACTAAAATACTTCATAAATGAAAAGTACTTCACCTTTTTTTTTCCCTTTTTTTGGACCTTGTTAAATATAAAAATGGTGCACATTATTGGGTTTTTGTCCTTTTGTCTGAGCTGATGCAAATATCTATTCTGTTTGTGTGTTTTAGGAAAGAGTTAATTTAGAGGTTAATTTACAAAGATTTGAGATGTGTAGTCCCCATAAGTTTTAGCTTCCTAAAATAAATCAAAATCAGACTTGTGATTTCATGATCCCCAATTGATGCTTTTTTCCTAGCTAGAACTAAATTCTTTATCATTAATTTAATAACAATAGTCTCTGAATAATTGTATCATGGACCAGGCACTAGGACACAGCAGAGGGCTGATTAAGAGCAATTTACTAATGATACAGAAACAATAGAGCAGATACAAAATTAAGCACTATATGATTGGTGTCACAAGTCATCCATTTTTAAATATACTCTGACCAATATATTAAACAAGACTAAGAATGTTATCACATACATGTTGTTTGTGTATCTTCCTGGTCCACTTTGAAACTACTAAAGCCATATAGTTATGTTACTTTTTACCTTCATATTGAGGTGCTATACCTGTGGTTATGATCAACAAATTGAAAGCATATGAGGGTGTTACTATTTTGATGGAACTATTTCTGGGTAATGAATCTTAATTTACATCTGTAACATACTGGAAAAGTAGATTAGAGTGGCAAGAAACAATTCTGAGAAAATAAGGAGTCAGGCCCCGTTTACACTAGTGCGTTTTAGTTTGAAAACGCATAAGTTTTGCTACGGTTACGCCATCCATCCACACTACGCCGGAGTTCTCGAGCGCCGAAAACGGAGCTTTTTGAAAACGCTGGAAAGGCCGTTTTCATTCTAAAACGCTGCTGCTCCATCTCAGTTTGGATGGGGAAAGACGGAGACAACTGAAAACGGAGGCGGGGCTGCAAACGTTCGCCTATCTGATTGGGGCTTTTCCTCAATATTAAGTAGCCCACACACAGTTCAGTCTCGCATCCTCTTCTTGTAAGTTAAGACTTCGCAAGTTTGATCAAGGCTGCAGTCTCCCCCTTCTCAGTTTGATATGGAAAACATACAGAGGACACGGGTAAATCTTCAAAGGGAACAGTGTACTTTATAACTTCATTCACATCACCTTGGCTACGTTGTTTCACTTTCTCAAAAATAAAATGTAAACATGATTTAAGGAACTGCCTATTTTCTTTTTAATATTAGCAACTTCACAGACAGCAGAAATGTTGAGGCGTCGTGCTGCATGAGCGTCATCTTCACTGTGTGGATATTTATAACAAAACGGAGCCTATAACAACTGCCTCCTTTCAATTTCAGTGAAAATACGAAACGCACCCTCTCTTTTGCTGAATATCAGTTTTAATAATCGATAATTATAAAAGTATATAAACATACAATAAGTTAATACATTGTGGGAAATAAAGGCAAGCGATCAGTCAATGTACCTGGATTAATCATTAACTTATCTTTGCGCTTAACCAAAACATGTTACCCGTGAACAAGTAACTTAATAGATTCCAATGACCAAAGTCAGGGAATTGGCCTATGTCGTTAGATAAAGACAACAACATGAATGAAATATCACGTTTAGCAAATATAGTGAGATTAGATCCAGCGGGAGATGCTTGATGAGCAGTCCGACAAGCAGAGCTCTCATCTGGGTAGAAATGCTGGAGCGCTTGCTCGAGAGTGTGTGTGTGGTCACGTGATGTGCGTTTTCAGCGTCTTGGTGTGGACGGAGAGCTGTTCAGAAACGCTGAGTAAAACGAGAGTGTGGACGCGGATCGTTTTCATTCTACAACGCCGTTTTAAAACTAAAACGCACTAGTGTAAACGGGGCCTCAGTTCTCTGCCAGCATCCTTGTGGAAAAGTTTGTAAAATATCACAAACTACAAGACATCATCCCACCCAACAAACGACTTGCAAATGACCTGAATGAGTTTTACTGCAGGTTTGAGAAAGCACCCCACACCCACTCTGAACTGCTCTTTACACCACCATTAACACCTCCACCACCCCTCATCTCTCCCATACCTGCTCTTTAGTTCAGTGAAGATGATGTGTGCAAGGTCTTCCGGAAACAAAAGAGAAAAAATTGTATAACGCCACCCTGTCTAAAATCCTGCGCTGAACAACTGGCCCCCATCTTCACCCTGATCTTAAACAGATCATTGGAGCTGTGTGAAGTGCCCTCCTGCTTCAAACGCTCGACCATCATCAGGACATCACTGAATCCTCACTGGACTTTCTTCAGTTTACCAACAGAGCAAACAGATCTGTGGATGATGCAGTCAATATCGGACTGCATTATGTTCTGCAACACCTAGACAGACCAGGGACAGATGTGAGGATCTTGTTTGTTGACTTCCGCTTGGCTTTCAACTCTATTATCCCAAAATTTCTCCTGCCCAAATTAACTCAGCTCTCCATGCCCACCTCTGTCTGTCAGTTGATCAACAGCATCCTAAAGGACAGGCAGCAACTGGTGAAGCTGGGAAAATTTTCACCCAGTGCCCACACAATCAGCACAGGTGCCCCCCAGGGGTGTGTCCTCTCCTTACTGCTCTTCTCCCAGTACACGAATAACTGCACTTCAAAGGATTCCTCTGTTAAGTTCGTAAAGTTCGCAGACAACCACATTTATCAGCCTCATTCAGGAAGGTGACAAGTCTGCTTAAAGACAGGAGGTTAAGGAACTGGCTGCCTGGTACAGTCACAACGACCTGGAGCTCAACACGCTCAAAACAGTGGAGATAATAGTGGACTTCAGGAGAAACCCCCCTGGTCTTCCCTTATTGAGCATCATGGACAGCATTGTGGCAGCATTGGTTATTCAGGTCCATGAGCACTACCATATCTCAGGACCTGAAATGGGACACTCACATTGACTCCATTGTCAAAAAAGCTCAACAAAGGCTGTACTTCCTTCGTCAGCTAAGGAAGTTCAACCTCCCAAATGACCTGCTGAAAGTTCTACACCTCCATAATTGAATCAGTCCTCTACACGTCAATAACTGTCAGGTTTAGCTCAGCTACCAAATCTGACCTTCGTAGACTACGTCGAAAAGTTCGGATTGCTGAGCGAATCACAGGTACAACCTTCCCTACTCCCCAAGAACTATACTTATCCAGAGCAAGCAGAATGGCTGCCAAAATCACTCTGGACCTCTCACACCCAGCACACTGCCTCGTTGAACTGTTCCCTTCGGGTCAATGCTACAGAGCACAGCGCACCAGAACAGCTCGACACAGAAACAGTTTCTTCCCTCAGGCAATCCATCTCATGAACACTTGATGATAATAATTATGAAACAAACATCACGACTTGCTTTACACTTTTTACACACATATACACTTATTTAATAACATACTTTACATGCCAGTTTGCACATAACAGCTGCACATATAACATTATATATAGTAACACACCTGTACATACTCGTATCAATTTGTTTATTTGCATTTACTACTTCTATTTTTAAAATATACTCATTATCTGTTTTTTGACCTCTCTTTTATTCTGTTGACTGTAGAAGCTCTGTCACGAGAACAAATTTCTCGTAACTTAAGATTCAGTTACTCTCAACAAAACTTAATATTATTAATGATACATATGCAGCACTACCAGGTCAGGTGCTGTTGCCACAATCTGTAAAATTTAATGACACCAATGCTCTTAAATGTTAGGATCGAGTCCACACTTAAGGTCTGACGCAGTAGGCCTGTACATATATTTAATGGACCACGTGCCATGTGTTGTTTTACCTGCAGCCAGTGTGCGCAGGAGAATGTTCTCCATACTGGTGTGTGTGGAAGACAGAATGTTGTCCAAGACCCCAAACACAGCTGCATTCCCACTGCGTATCAGCTCTGAGTTCTCCTCTGTTACTGTGTGCAAACAGTGGGCTAGAGAGAAGAAAGCACACACTCAAACAAACCACAGCAATAATGATAGTAAGAGAATGACTGAAAATCAGCATTGAAACATTTCTGTATCTGTGGCTGGAAATGAGTCTCTTATGCAGACCAATGTTTCACACATTTGATCAAAATACTATACAATAAGGTTTTTTTTAACACTTTAAATGACATTTTACATAGCAAGTAAAGACAATGTAGTTATTAGTTTGAAGGGCACAGGTAATATCAATATGTTATGTCTACATAAATTCATAGTGAGCATATAAAAAACAGCAAGTTTTGTTCAAAGAAGCAATCTTGATTAAAACAAACATCAGTCAAAGTGCTCAGACAAAAAATCCAAACAAAACATTTTCATACTCCACTCAGACATCTGCAAACATAACTGAATATATCTTAAAATGTATACATGTTATTTATACATATTTTTATTTCTGAGATGGCGAAACAGAATTATTTCAGCAGTCATTATTGCAGTTTTCACAATCACATGATCTTGTTGCTGATTTGGTGCTTTTGAATTCTAATTTATCAGAGCTAAAAACAATGTTAAAAAGTTGTGCTCCTGGACCTTTAAAGTTTGAATAGATGACCATAATAGTGTGTGTCACCTGCTGATATTGCCAGCTCCATATTCTGAGGGTGCTTTTGTAGACATTGTAGAAGAACATCCACAAGTCCAGCCTTGTTAAACACGGACACTGCTGTGCTGCTGCTCTCACTACACAACCAAACAAACAAAAAAAGACAGAAACACAGATAACATGAATTGGTACTTTTTAAATGTGGCAATTGATCAAACTAACTATAAGTGTCATTTTCACCTTGCAAAATACAGCCAATAAATAAAGCATGATGATATGCTGTCATATCACAGGTGGTGACAAAATACACATACATGAAAAAAAAAATGTTAAAGCTAATATTAACTAATTTTGTTAATATACATGTGAGGTGTAAACATCAATCAGTGTTGACCACCTATTTGTGACTTGGTCCTTGCTTTCAGTTTAAGTTCATTCTTACCAGAGGTTCCAAAGTAAATTGACTGCTTCATTGGCGACATCTTCCACTGAGGTTTTCTGTCCTTTCTTAGAAGGAGAGTTCACGCCAAAGCCTGCACAGCACTGTTCTCCACAAAAACACACAACACAGACACACACTTATTAAATAGAGCTTTTTACAATATAGCTACACATTAATGAAATGGCAAAAATATCATATCAAGATTATGATCTAAAATCCTATTACAATTCTTTCATTCTGTTTCACATGTTACTAAGCAGTTCAGCCATCCTACCTGCCCTATGACCCCGGATGTGCCTGTGCTTTGTTTCAAACGGAGGAAGTTGTGCACCGGTAACAGAGAAACACATCAGCGCACAGTGCTTGTGAATGCACACCCTATACTGACACTGAGGAGAAGAAACTGTTGAATAAACTTGTTATTTTTGTTGTAAACTAAACTATTCTTGTAGCTTTGTAATATGATATTTTTTTTTGTTTCTACACTTAATTCAGTAACTTTGCTATTTATGGAGGAGGATGGAGCTCTCAGATATTACCTAAAATATCTTCATTTTTGTTCTGATCATGAATGAGAATCTCAGGGGTTTGGAACAGCATGAGGGTGAGTAAACAAGATTTTTATTTTTGGGTGAACTATACGACTTCATGTTGATTTTATGTTGTCATGCAAGTAACAGTTTGAACTGAGTTGTTTCAGCATTCATACCTCCCTCAGGAGAGCAGACAGAGGCGTCAGCACATCCTGTCTCACCATGTCCTCACATACTTCAGGACCTCCACTGGCACTGAGATTCCTGTAAATAAATAAGTGTAGTTTTACTAAATTAACCTAGCAATAATGTTATACAATAAGCTGATTGTAGGACTAACTACTGCAGGAGAAATTCTTAAATTCTTAAAGTCTTACATATTTCATTGCAGGTTGTTGTTAGAGGTTTTAAGGTGAAAAACAGAAAGAAAACCATTTTATGAGAATAAAATACCCTGGTTATTTCTTTTAATTCATGTCTCAGAAATTCTTTTTTGTAATTTCACCACAGTAAAAACAAATTTTACTGAGATTAAAACTATCATTGCTTTTTCCTGTAAGCATGTCAAAGCTGCTGATGCTAAATTAAATCTGTTTGAAAAACTTAAGCAAATCCATAACAGAAGGCTATTGCCTTTGTTTGGAAAAAAAAAGCCACCATAAAATATTTCATGTTCACCAATATGGATGAGAACAAAAAATACATGAGAAGAGACTAGACTTCAAATATGAAATAATTAGCATAAAGATGACACAAATATTTATTACACCGCTAAGTCTAAAATACTTAATTGTGATTCATTAGTCATGTCGTGCATTTCCAAAATCCGTTTGATAACAAACTGTAGTCTGTAACGGTGACAAATTGGATTTTGAGGGCTTGTTACAGTTTTTACGTTTAAACAGCTACTAGACTTCAGTATAAACAGAATTGTTATACTGCTTCTTTTTTACTGAATTCTATCAAAAAAATTATATGTATATTTTGTGTTAAATTTTATTTACTCATGTCATATGCATGTGTTTATGAATCAGAATAATTAAAAATAATCAGTTGGTTGTATCTGATGAATAATTCCTTCCCTTTGCAAGAGGGTCCTGATTTATCCGCTCAGGGTTTATACTGCTATAGCAATCAGATGGCTGTATATAATCCATTAATTAACATATGAAGAGTTCAGATGCAAAAACATCTAAAAGCCATTTGAAATGTCCTTCAACTCTAAGCATTTTTATCATGGTCCTGTCTGTAGGTTCAGTAATTTCAAGTTTATGGCAAAAAATACACTCCACTAAAGGTCTTTAAAATAAAATAACTCTACATAAACATAGGTGTCTGAAAAAAGTACTCATTTTCTATAGAAATTTCTGACGGCACAAAGAGGTTTTTGTATCTGAACTCTTTATATATAGTCTGCATGAAGTTTCAAACTGCTTGCAATTCAAATCATGTTGTGTAAAATGTGGTCTGATTAAAAATAACATTGGCAATTACCTACAGCCAATGAGAGATCAGCATCCACTAGTTTAAGTACGTGCAGGCCGGCGGGAGGTTGAGGGAGAAGTTAAAGGCACTCATTTCCAGTTTATTTTGAACCATGAAATGATGGACAAACTAGTGTAAATTTGGCAAGAGCACCTGTTTGACGTGTCATCTGAGCAACTGGGTCAAAAAAGAAAAAGCCAGGGGCCTCATGTGCAAAGACTTGCGTTGAATTAATACGAAAACATTGCGTACGGACAAAGCTGTAAATGTGCGTACGCAGTAAAAAAATCAGATGTATGAAACACTGCATACGCGAAATCCCACGCATATTCTCTTTGTACATCCAAATTAACATGAAACTGAGCGCAAGAGCAAAAAAACCCTCCCAGCCTCCTCCCCCGTATGAATATGGTAATGACTACACTTTAGCAAAACCAAACAAAAAAGCAATGGCAAAAGCAAGTAAGAAAAGAAACTTCACAGAAAGTGAATGGGAGGTGCTCCTTTAGGAGGTAAACCGGAGAAAAATTGTGTTATTTGTAAGTTTGTCCTGTGGAATTAATAACAAAAGAAAACAAATTGGGATAGTTTAGCTGATACAGTTAACGCAGTGGGGTCTGAAAATCGCACTGTGAGTGAATTAAAAAAGAATTGGTCTAATGTAAAGGTGCAGGTTAAGATGAGAACAACGGTGCACCGTCAAAGTGTGGACCGAACAGCCCAAAGAACATGGGATGCTGAACTAACACCTTTTGAGGAGAGAGTTGCCTAAATTGTGGGCGACACTTTACTGTCTGGAGTAGTATCTGTGTCTGTGGGAGACACAGATGTATTAGAGGGACACTTTGTTAGGGCGGTAAAACAGCACTCCTCTGCTCTCAAGGCAGTGCCACCGGCATTTCAGCTGCCTAATTGCCCGCTCTACAACTGATGAGTGCAAGAATGGGCATCATTGTATCTGCACTCTTGGTCAGTTTGTGGGTTGTTGAGGAGTGTTAACAGCTACGACTTTAATGGATAACCGCGGTCTGCTGATATGCAGTTAAATAATTATGCTCAATAAAAATGAAATAAAATAAAAAACTTAGCTGGAGGCGATGCAGTGGCGCAGTAGGTAGTGCTGTTGCCTCACAGCAAGAAGGTCGCTAGTTCAACCCTCGGCTGGGTCAGTTGCTGTTTCTGTGTGGAGTTTGCATGTTCTCCCTGCATTCGCTTGGGTTTTCTCCGGGTGCTCCGTTTTCCCCCACAGTACAAAGACATGCAGTACAGGTGAATTGGGTAGGCTAAATTATCCGTAGTGTATGAGTGTGTGTGTGTGTGTATGGATGTTTCCCAGAGATGGGTTACGACTGGAAGGGCATTTGCTGCATTAAAACATGCTGAATAAGTTGGCGGTTCATCTCGCTGTGACCCCGGATTAATAAAGGGACTAGGCCGAAAAGAAAATGAATGAATGAATGAATGAATTTAGCTGGAATAATATCTTTAAATACATAACTCACCAAGAACTACCCATCGCGCACCCTGCCACCTGGGAGCCTTCGGATTTGACCATTATCAATGTCATCTAAAAAGGCCAACACCGCCATTGCCATAGACTAAGGGTTGCATACATTTGCACATGCATTTATATGTTCTAAATCACATAATTGGTAAGAGTTACCTCAATTAACCTATTTTATCAATTAGAAATTAATAGCAATGTTTTTCACATGTGTTGGTGCGGTACTTTGTAGTGTGCAATTTAACAATTGCCTCTAGGAGTCGCCTATAGAAAATAAAACAAACACAAAAAAAGAAATGCATGTACGCCAGACATGAAGTTGGTACAGCAACGCACATTCTCACATTAATTTCATCGTTAGTAAATCCAAATGTGAGCGTGAAACCTGGCTTACGCAAAGTATTTGTGTATATGCAGCGTTGATTCATGAGGCCCCTGGTGAGCAAAGCCCTGCAAACCCAGGTGAGCAAAATAAGTAGATTTTCTACCCTCCTAAAGGCTTCTTTCTCATTATGTAGCGAATACGAAAAGATATACTGCGTGACCTTGCGTTGTGTCCATGTCACTTCTCGCGTGTGTTTGGTTGTAAGATGTAGTTTTTGGACAGAGACAAAGTTGTCTGCGATTCTTCCTATCATAAAGTCATGCGGTGTGAAACCCCCTGTCGCCAATCCATCTTGCAGTGTTAACACAGCAGTGACTCAACACTAGTGCAGATAGTCATGTATTGTGAAAACACCTGTGACATGACTACTTTGAAAATGTTGCAGTCTGAACTTGGCCTTACTGTATATCAAATGCATGTACATTGTCATTCTAATCATTTCTGTTTTTTTTTTTTAATTACAAAAACCTTTAAAACAGTTAAGAAACTTTAAAATCTTTGAGAGAGAATACTCAGACATTTACATCTACATATGTCACCTTCAATTCACAGTTCAGATCTAGAGTCAGTGTCATTTGTGCATGTACCTGAGCGCTCCTGTAGCAGTTTCTCTGACCGTCAGGCTGTGATCAAGCAATAAAGGTCCAATTTTCCTCACTGCATCTCTTTGGAGGAATCCTGGTAAGGTTTGATTCTCCTGGACAATCCGAGAGATACTGGCACAGGCATACTCGCGCACATCTGCTGAGGGACTCTGCAACTAGAAACAAACAAACAAACAAACAAATAAATAAACACACACACACACACACACACACACACACACACACACACACACACACACACACACACACACACACTATGAGAGTCACATTTAAATTAAGATATATCGGAATACCTCAATAGGGGCTGAGGAAAAACTGGCTGTTTCAAAGCTGAAGAGTCGTCTACAGCTTGCTTAACAGATACACTAGTCAGTTAAGCTGTGAACTGGAAGCTTGCTGACTCGTTTCCTCTATTCAACTTGCTACTATCCATTCATCCCATCATTCAAAGAGCAGACACACTTGCGCATGTGAGGGCATCACATTTTCACTGAAGATTTAATCATGGTGCATGATACTATCACAACATCATATGAAATGGTGAAAACAGGTACAGAAATAGAAAAAAACAACAACTCTGATTTATTGTACAGAGAGTTTTAGAGAAACTCAAAGTTTCAAACTAATTAAATTGCAAAAGGATTACAAAGAGTTCAATATACAATAAAGTTTGTGGTGGTAAATAAAAAAATTACTAACAATATTTAATGTAATGTAATGTATTTTTTTGTCAGCAACTAAGGCTATTTTCATGGGAAGAACATTTCAATAATAAATAAACAGTTAAGAACAACAAACAAATGAATGAATGAATACACAAGTTAAATAAGATTTTAAGTGTGAATACATAAGAATTCAAAATCTTTTCTGGTGTCACTTTGCTAAAATGTCCTTAAGAGAGTTAATTTCATAAAAAAGGCTTCTGATATCATTAAAAGCAGGACAGTCCAGTAAAATGTGTTTTACAGTAAGGGGAGTTGTGCAGAACAAACATTGAGTGGGGTCTTCATCTTTAGGTAAAAAGGCGTGAGTTTATCTTGTATGTCCAATGCGACATATGGTAAAAATCAACAATTAATAAATGACCTAAAATCAGTATTGACTTTGTTATGTAAATGTTAGTTTACAAATATACAGCTGAGCTTAATTCGTTATTAAATTTATTAAATAAAACAGTTGCAAGTTTTGATTTAAATGACTTGCTATATTAACATCATCTAATATGTGTTTTACAAGTTGTTTTCGCAAACTGTAGAGTTTAATTACCTAATGTTATCTAATGCTGACTTGCTGTAAAGTTTTAACAAATACCAGGTCTACCAAGAATCAGAGCATTATCAGTCAACATCTCTGCAAGTTTTTGGGCAGATTAACATGTCAAGATTTTGTTTCATATTAAAGTATCCAATGAAGCACATCAAAACAACAATTATCTGAATATTCTCAAAATGCACTGTAAAATATTGAACGATTAATAGTTTTTTCAAGGCATTTATGAGTGTTCATTATAACAATATCATGTTGTCTTTTCGACTATTATTAGACACGCTCAACACACAAGCCATATTTAGACACAAGTTACACTAATGTTGTTTAATCCACGTAATTCTGACATTCTGTTTTATAAAATAAAGCATTAAATATAAAAGAAATACTGTTGTGACAGTGGTGTCAGCTTACTTTTTCCAGTAGCTCAGCTGCCGGAGAGTCTTCTTCATCTTCTGCTTCTTCAACAGTGTTTTTAACAGCAGTTGCTGCAAGACCGTCGGGAGAAAACTGCGACCGTTTGAATTTAGGATTCTTTGTTTTTCCCATTGTTAACTGTTTTGACTACACTTGACGTGTAATATCAATTATCTTGTATTTTAAACTCGCGTAGACTCACAACACGAGCGACCATGTGGACGTACGTCGCTGCCGTAAAGTGAAATAAACTGTCGCGCGAAAACTGTCGTTGACAGTCGACAGCGCCACCCCGTGGAGCAAGCACGCTTCAGGTTTCATAGAGAAATCATAGAAATCATTGCACTCGACAAGAAGAGATCCTGGATGTCAAACGGTCAGTATCAACCCATGTGTTTCTCTGTCTGAAATACCCACCGAAGAAACCATGAATCTAAATCAAACCGATTTGATCTGTATACAGATAAACTACTCCAGGAGAGCCCATGTCTAATCTCAAACTGTAATTTAGCCAAGAGTGAATTTGTCCACATGGAGCTTCAGATCTGTCTGAACGGTCCCTCTCAGAAAACTTGAATAATGAACAAACCTGAAACTTAAGCATCCAAACCCTAACTGTAGAGAAATGAGTTAATATTACTCTCTACCTAAATGTAGGGGAGAATAGGCCATAAAGTGCTTCCTCAGTTTGTGAGTCATAAATCCATTTATGGTTCAGAGTATTTTACCCCAATTATTTTCAGACCAGCATATGAATATAGCAAGGGACCAGCAAAATAGAATCAAAACCTTTCCAGCATAATAGTTAATAGTATATGTATAGAAGTTTTGGGATTTTAAAAGATCTTAAAATAAGCTTCTCCTGCTTACCAAGGCTGAATTTATTTCATCAAAAATACAGTACACATTTTAAAAATTGTGAAATGTCCTTGTACTATAAGATAACAGTTCAAAAGTAATTTATCATTTAATTTAATAATTTATTCCAGTGATTTCAATGATGAATTTTCAGCTTCATTACTCCAGTTTTCAGTGACATGATCCTTCAGAAATCACTATTTTATTCATTCATTCATTTTCTTGTCGGCTTAGTCCCTTTATTGATCAGGGGTTGCCACAGCGAAATGAACCGCCAACTTATCCAGCACATGTTTTTACACAGCGGATTCCCTTCCAGCTGCAACCCATCTCTGGAAAACACATTTTTATTATTTATTATTATTATTAATATTAATGGTAACAGTAATAATGACTGGAGTAATAAATTCATTTGAAACTACATAAAATAACAAAGCAGTTATTTAAATTTTAATCATTAAATAGAAATTTACATTTACAATTTTTTACAATCGTTTTGCCACAAATTTCAAAATGCTTGGATAAATTAAACACAAGTCAAAGATACTTTGTTCATTGAACCAGGATCACCTGTTTAATATAACACAATTAAACATCAAATTGATCCCATTTCAAAGTCCAAATCAAACATTACATTTAAAATAAATGCATATTAATTTACTTAACATGATGTTATTATCAACTGAGACAGGCACTCAAAATGATAAATAACTGTTGCATTACTCTTGATGCATAGAAACTGATGTATAACATTACATGTTTAGATGATGAAAGTTTCAGGATAGATCAAATGACATCAGTTACCACAGAGGATGACCCAACTGGACTACATTTTCTATAGATTTCACCTTTATTCATCCTTATTCCATATTTATGGTTTCTTTGTTCCGTGTACCACTTTTACAGACAATGTTTTCATATTTGACATTACTACTGTATGTAAGAAAGCTCAATCACAGCAGACCAATGTCAGGCCTGAATTCACATTGACAGAAGGTTCTTTCCAAGATTTGTGACCAACGCAAACACCACTCTGATGTAGAGGAGAACCTGTGACCAAATCCACAAGACCAGACTGATGGAAACACAGATCCCAAAATCTGATATGTAGAAATACATGCAAATTACATATGTGGCATAATAGTTAGTTTGAATTTTACATATAAAAATGTCATACATGTCAAAATATTGCCATTTCTTCAACTATTAGAATTACAAATATGTTTATATAAGTTACGTAATCTATTATGTTATATATTTTACCCCTAAAAATATACCTATAATTTGTATAGGTGTCCATATAGCTGTATATGGATGTGGAATCCAATTGTAATTTGCATATGTTGCCATATTTCATGCCATATATCAGCTTTCTATATGGGGACGTGCAGTGAGAAAAACATTACAGTAAACCCACATTATGATGGAATGAATAAAACTAGTTCAGTGTGTCCACTGTCTGTACTGTTCCCTCTACACTTTGCATAAACCATAATGAAAGCTTTATTTTAAACAACAAAATGTAATGATTGTTTATTGAAACGGTGCGCATCTTGTGTGCTGGTAATCTAAAGTTGTGCTCCTGCATTATTTGTATGATAACAGGATTATGTGAACCAATGATCGTGCAAATGCAAGACTTCCTTAATGAAATGAACGCAGAGTTTTGAAAACTGGAGAGTCTGTGTGAAAAGTAGTGACTGTTTAGAGTTTTGTGTCTAGAGTTTGAAATTTGTAGCAAAACAATTGAAAAAAAAACTGTAATAAATGCCACCTTGATGAACAGAATAATTTTCTTTAATAAAAAAACTGACAAAAAATGGCATTCATTAGAGGAGATCAGAAAAAACATAGTTGTAATAATAGCAAGGCGCATCGTAGCATTTGTGTTAATGTTTCCCATCTACACTGGAATTTCAAACTTTTAAATTTGTCTAGTTTTAGCCTGAATTAAAAAAAAAATGCCAGTTTCTTTCTCTGTTAAGTGTTGATGTGGCAGCTAGTAAATACAGTTTTGTTATGTTAATATTAATTTTGATATGTCAGCATGTGACAAAACATTTAATCGTATGTTACAATAAATGTTTTTAAAAGAAGACTTATGAAAGGATGCATTAATTTGATAAAAATTTGGTAAAATAGTATTTCAATAAAAAATTACTTATAACTGTGATACAAGCTAAATTTTCAGCATCATTACTCCAGTCTTGAGTATTACACAATCCTTCAGAAATCCTTCCATGCTGCTTTGATGTCCATTAAAATATTCTCATTAAGTGATAAAAACAGTTCAGTCAAAAACAGTCATTATTTTTGTGGAAACCACATCCATTTCTTCATGGTTTAAAACAAAATCTAAATAAAAGCACTTATTTTTAAAAAATATACTGTGTTGAATGCATGCATGCTGGCAAAAAGTAGTCTTAAAATAAATAAACCAATACAAAATAACCTCAAACTCCAATTTTTAAAACATACTGCAAAAATACATAATAAATAAATAATATGAGACAGTAAATAAAGTACATCTGCTACAAGCATTACAAAAAGTCTCTTATTTTTGAACTACTTTATTTTATTTCCACTTTATTTCTTTGTTCTTTCTTACTCAACAGAGTTTTGGCTTTAGCGCATGTTTGACCTCTCCTAACCCTGTGCAGTGTGTCGAATGAGAGCTAGAGACCCTGGGTCTTCCTTTCCAAATCCCCTACTGCAAGTCAGCGTGTGGCAACCCTCCTCAACAACTGTCCTGAGAGGACCCATAATTCATCTCAAATCAGCATGTTTCAAAATCACATACAGCCAGCAGATCAGAGACGATTTCAACATTATGGATCTGAAACACTAAGTAAAAAAAACTCAACACACACACACACACATTTCTCTCTCTCTCTCTCTCTCTCTCTGTCAGCGATACATTGAATGAAGTGAATAATTAGGGTGTATAAAGGTTGATTCCTGTTCCAGCAGGTTTCCTCTAGTACTGTGGCGGCTGCTGTCGCTCCTTGTATCATTTCACTGATAAGGGCTCCATATCTACAAAGAGCCAAAGAACTCATAAACTCCTTTATCTACCTCACATGCACAACCTAAAGTTTTATATGTGCTAAAATGATTCTGCTTAGAACAAATCTAATGGCTCTATTAAACACCACATACACACACTGCAAGACCTCTTAATCCCCTCAAAGAATATACGGTACCAGTCAAAAATTTAGGCTCAGTAGGATTTTGAAATGTATTAAAATAAGCTTCTCCTGCTCACCAAGGCTGCATTTATTTGATCAAAAATACAGTACACATTATAAAACTGAAATTATGTTGCAGCATAAAATAACTGTTCAAAAGTAGTTTATAATTTAATTTAATCATTTATTCCAGTGATTTTAATGATGAATTTCCAGCTTCATTACTCCAGTCTCCAGTCACATGATCTTTCAGAAATCACTCTAATGTTAATTATTATTATTATTATTATTATTATTATTAATAGAAATAGTAATTAAAAAAATAATGACTGGAATAATAATTTCTTTTAAAGCTACATACAATAAGTAATAAATAAATATTTAATAAATATGTTTTTAACAATTTAACCATTTTTTACATTTAATAAATGCCACCTTGATGAACAGAATACTTTAATTTTAATTATTAAATAAAATTAATAATTAATAAAAAGAAAAAAGTGAACCCATACATTTGACCGGTAGTACAGTTGAAGTCAGAATTATTAGCCCCTGTGAATCTAGTTTTCTTTTTTAAATATTTCCCAAATGATGTTTAACAGTGCAAGGACATTTTCACAGTATTTCTGATATTTTTTTTCTTCTTGAGTAAGTCTTATTTGTTTTATTTCGGCTAGAATAAAAAAGTTTAACATTTTTTAAAATCCATTTTAAGGTCAAAATTATTAGCCTCTCTAAGCTAATTTTTTT
Source organism: Danio rerio (assembly GCF_052040795.2). Lineage (NCBI taxonomy): Eukaryota > Metazoa > Chordata > Actinopteri > Cypriniformes > Danionidae > Danio > Danio rerio. Next base: position 38,150,856 of record NC_141027.1, read on the forward strand.
CGATAGTCTACAGAACAAACCATCGTTATACAATAACTTACCTAATTACTCTAACCTGCCTAGTTAATGTAATTAGCTAAGCCTTTAAATGTCACTTTAAGCTGTATAGAAGTGTCTTGAAAAATATCTAGTCAAATATTGTTTACTGTCTTCATGGCAAACATAAAATTAGAAAAATGGGGGGGTAAACAGAGGCTAATAATTCTGACTTCTACTGTATTTGGCTATGGAGAAAAATAAGAGACCGTGGTGGATTAATCAAGTATGGGTTTAGATAACACTTTAATAGTTGTTTTATTCTACAAAGGGTCTCATCACATTTCTCCAAATTACAGAAAAACTAATTAAATATAAGAGTTATTCCATTCAATATTATTTGACACTTCTGAAGTTAAAACATTGGTACTGTGCTTTCTAAAAATGTATATGGATATATACAGAATAAAACAAAACAGTTTAATCAAATGTTTAACTATATTGTTATTTAGACCATTTTGTACATGAAATGATGTAAAAAAAGTGTCAAGTTTTCTGGCATGTTCATATTCATTTTTAGACAACACAATGTTTTAACATCAAAAGAGATTAAAATCTGGTAGAACAAACACACAACAAATAACATTTCATTCCCGGAGAACAAAATGATCTAAATTACAGTAGAATAAAGTCATGTTATTAGACCTCTCTAGAATAAAACATAACGTTTTACTTACCGGATGCGTGCACACAAACCTCTCCCGCGCACCGCTAGATGGAAGTGTTGTTCTATGTTAGTGCGCCAGCCCCGTCCCCATCTCTCCGCAGTAATTTCACACTTTTTCAGATCATGTTTGTGCGATTAAACAGAGCTGCATGATGACGAAACCCATCTGTTGGGTGAAACATCCATCAGCGCCGGGGCCAAAGGAGAGTTGGACCCTGACGAGGGGCTGTTCTGTTTGATGGGCATTGGCCGTTTAGCCATGAGGTGAATAGTCTTTCTCTTTGGAGTAAAATAAAAAGAGCCGCACGTTAACCTATTCCTGCATGGAAGCGCAGTTGTAGGCTATTGTTTACCAAGCCTTTAAAATATAAAGGGATTTCAACATGTAGTTAAACTCATTCTGTAATGTAAATGTTGCAGAATGTTCTGGAACTTTAAATCGAATTTAATTTCACAATATGAATGTCAGAAGCCTTTATAATCTAATGCAGAGGTTTGTTTGTTGTGTCAGATGGTATCTGCAAGTTGTCCTCGCCATGTGATAAAAGTAAGCACAAGACAGCAGAGCATTAATTCTGCTTTCTCTAACGGATGTTCACATCTCACAGAGCAAAATGAAGAGAGGAACCCTGCAAAAAAAAAAAAGAAACTAACAAACTTGAATTCATGTGATTTCTTGTTTACTAGAACTACTCTAGTATTTCATTTAAACAGATTTTAGACTACTAAATGTAGTTCTATGAATTAAAAGTTGAACAATTTTTATATTTGTTTAATTAGAGTACTTTAACATTTAACCATGCACAAACAAAAACAAAATATAAAAAATATAAACAGACAACAATGCTGTCAAAACAACTCACATTTACACATTTCTGCGAAGTGCGAACAAGCCAGTGCTATTTTATGTATGCCAGGCCAATAGATGCCGATGTCACTTTGTTAAAAAAAAACACTATGCATCTGCACATAAACAGTCTTGTAGTCCGGTCATTGTTCTTGTGGCTGTCAATTACTCTCACATGATAGAATATTTTAGGATATTGCATTTAAAAAGACACTATATAGAAATCCTAAGAAGTGCATACATTCCAAAAAGCATGCATGCATGCAGTTGAAATCAAAATTTTCAGAGTATGTCTGATAATATTTTGTCTTCTGGAGAAAGTCTTGTATGTTTTATTTCAGCTAGAATAAAAGCAGTTTCTAATTTTTTAAAAGCCATTTTAAGGTCAAAGTTATTGGCTCCTTTAAGCTATATATTTTTTTCAATAGTCTCCAGAACAAACCATCATTATACAGTAACTTGCCTAATTACTCTAACCTCCCTAGTAAATCTAATTAACCTAGTTGAGGTATTTAATGTCATTTTAAGCTGTATAGAAGTGTCTTGAAAAATATCTAGTCAAATATTATTTACTGTCATCATGGCAAAGATAAAATAAATCAGTTATTAGAAATGAGTTCTTAAAACTAATATGTTTAGAAATGTGCTGAAAAAATATTCTCTCTGTTAAACAGTAATTGGAGAATAAAATAAACAGGGGGGCTAATAATTCAGGGGGGCTAATAATTCTGACGTCAACTGTATCTATGATATAAACACAGTTGCCCACTAAATTGCTTAATGCCCTTTCAAAAAGTCATGTGATTTTGCCTCAAACGATTACCAAGATTAACTTCATCGCACACCATTTTTAAGTGTTAAATAACTCTGCAAACACTTCAGTAAAAGTATATCGTCTTCATCAAAAATGTATCTCACACAACTGTGTTCCTAAACACCAGGCATCAACATCCAACTGCAAGATAACATGACAGAATTAGCCATTTCATGTTGCATCTGCTAATCTGAGGTACTACTCATCTACTATAGTTAAGTAAGACTACAGAAATGTTACTTTAAAAATGTATATTATTAATGTATTTTATAAACTTTCCAGAAATTGATGATTGTATTTGCCTGAACACATTCAATATTTTACTTTAATTCAATAAATTCAAAACATTGGTTGAAAATATTTGCATAACATTTTCAGATCCTCAAAATTATTTATATTTTATATATAATTATTTATAAAATTATTTATAAGTTATTGTAAATGACTTTCTAAGACTCATAAACAGCTTCCTGTTTTTAGTTGTATAAGCAGCCCCTTATTCAATCATGTTTTCATTGAAATATTTTTCAGTCCTCAATGCTTCTTTTCTGGGTTTTATGGTGAGAAATAATGTGAATTTTACAGGGGACACATCTGCACGTTTGTACCTCCTGATCAGCTTTATACCTTATGAAAGTCTAATCTCCAAACCAAAGCCACATCGTCACCCACATAAGTGCTATAACAGAGTCAGAACGCAGAACTGATCTCATGCTGCTTTAAAATACTACAATAGAGCGTTTTTATCCAAGAAAGTCAATGAGAGAGACAGAAGGATGTAAAAATGAACTGCTGTTATGTAAAGCGAGGAAAGGCGGCTCTTTAGGTCAAAATAAGTGGCTGATGTTTGTCCCCGATGTCAGGAAAACCACATAATGAAATTTAATTACAGTATATATAATCAGCGCCCTCCTCTGCCGGGTGAGACTAAGGAACAACAGGAGAAAAAAAAAATCTGACTAACTCATTGACTAAACGCATAAAAGAGAATCAGTGTGTTTATTTTCCATGGAGCAAATAGAGGGAGAAAAAGAGGCCATATGAGCAGATGAGGTATAATTGTTATAATTTTTGTGTGATCTTTATCCATCAGCTGTTGCCCCGAAGGCTTCAATCTGACCCCGTAAGAAAAGCACAGTCACAGCTGCAGAAACAATGAGAGAAGAGTAACCGCAGCTCAGATCTGGACACTTCAAATGCTTTTCTTCAGCACTCTTTGCTCTGAATCGTGAACCTCAAGTGTAGGAGGCAACTGTGATGTCACTGCAAAATAAAAAGTGATTCACTCTTGCTAGAACTACCTGATCAGACAGGTTAACCCCTGGTTTACGGTAAGTGACTGCTTTGATTCAGATGACTGGCTTTCCAGAGAAAAACAAAATCGTGCCTAAAAGGAGCCAATGGCATTTCTTTGTGAGAACAATGAATCTGTTTGCCAATCTGAATGTAGAATAGCGGATGACGAGAAGGAAATTAACATTCCCTCATAGTGTATCAATCACCTCTCTCTCAGTTAATGTTTAGACGTATAAAACGCTCAACGGACGTAGACAGATTCTGCGGTACTGGAGTAAATATAGTGCTTTAGGGTAAAGAAGATTTCACCACAGATCGGTTCACCCTGTAGCAAAATGCTACTGTATGGCTCATCTAAATGCCAGTAAAGGAATTCTTATAAAAGATACAGTAGAAGTCAAAATGATTTGCCTTCCTGTGAAAGTTGAATCATTTTCGAAATATAATTAAATCAGATAATTATACTGTTGAAGTCAGAATTATTAGCGCCCCCGTTTATTTTTTTCCCCCAATTTCAACGATTTTTTCAACACATTTCTAGTCATAATAGTTTTAATAACTCATCTCTAATAACTGATTTATTTGGTCTTTGCCATGATGACAGTACATAATTTGTGACCAGATATTTATCAAGACACTTCTATACAGCTTAAAGTGACATTTAAAGGCTTAACTAGGTTAATTAGGTTAACTAGACATGTTAGGGTAAGTTATTGTATAATGATGGTTTGTTCTGTAGACTATCAAATAAAAATATAGCTTAAAAGAGCGAATAGTTTTGACCTTAAAAAGGCTTTTAAAAAAATTAAAAATGGCTTTTATTCTAGCCGAAATAAAACAAATAAGACTTTCTCCAGAAGAATAAATATTATCAGACTTACTGTGAAAATATCCTTGCTCTGTTAAACATCATTCAGGAAATATTTAAAAAATAAAATCAAGTTCAAATAATTCTGACTTTAACTATAATAACTCATTTCTTTTGTCTTTGCTCCAAATTGTGAATTTGCTGCATTTGTGATGAACCACCAAAAAGAGAAATATCAATTTCCAAATTCAGTTTAGCTTGAGAAGCAATATTATCTTGGCTTTGGAATACATAAAGTCTGCGAAACAAAAGAAAATTTCTTTTCATTCAGACTCAAATTCCTGTCTACAAGCAATAGTTTCCCTTAGAAATGACCATACAGCACTAATAAAGATTTATCAATCAAACTTTATAAAATGGAGAATCTTAATTTTAATAGCTGGTTTTGTTGAGTACATGGGCACTAATCAAAGGAAATTTATAAATGAAACTTACGTTTTAAAATGTGTCAAAATAAAAAATAAAAAAAACCTTTGCACTTTTTTTTTTCAACTTTCACAGGAGGGCAAATCATTTTGACTTCTACTGTATCTTTTAAAATAATCATTTTACTGGCATTTAGATGAGCCATACGGTAGCATTTTGTCACAGGGTGAAATGATCTGTGGTGAAATCTTTTTTACCCCAAAGCACTATCTTTACACCCATACCTCAGAATCTGTCTACGTCAATTGAGAGTTTTCTACATCGAAACAAGAGAGAACAAGAGAAAGGTGATTGATACACTATGAGGGAATGTTTGTTTCCTTCTTGTCATACTCTTTTTCTACATTCAGACTGGCAAACAGATTCATTGTTTCACTGACTAATAGCTGCACAGAGAATAATGACGACATGATGACAGACCATAATATTTTACTAGTTATTTTGCAAGATTCTAGTATATTCAAGAATTTAACCACCATTAAAGTGCTATTTAAAGGCTTAAGTTGTTTAATTAGGTGAATAGACTAGTTGGCCTAATTAGGTAAGTCATTAGACAACAGTGTTTTTTCTGTAGCCAATAGAAAAAAAGTAACTGCTTAAGGGGGCTATTAATATTGACCTGAACGAAAAAAGCTTTCTCCAGAAAAAAATATAATAGGAAACATTGTGATAAATATCCTTGCTCTGTTAGGAAATAGTTAAAAACAATATATATTTCACAGAAGGACTAATACAGTTGCCTTCAACGGTATGGACTTGTAGATCAGAGGAGTAATGCTTCAACATGAACCTCAATGTGACCATTACATCTAAATCCCCATTTACACCTGGTATTAAGATGTGCTTTAGTAAACCAAATTAAAAAGTGGACAACTCATCATGAAGACTGTCAAAAACATTTTGAGCTCATCCACTTTTCGGACCCCTTCATAGAATAAAAGAAAATCTTTTGATTTTATTTCTTATGGTTTTTCTGGGGTTCTTTGAAAATGTTTGCAGAAAATAATTTTGTTAATAAAAATGTATCATTGGAAAATGTAATTTAAATAAGATTTAAATAAAATAACAAAAGACCACCTAACCTGGCACAACATGTTATAGATGCGTTGTAACTGTAAGAATATGCACGCAAACAAGCTGTGTTCTTCTAAATATATTGACATTGTAGAGGCTGTCCACATCCTTTTCTCTTGAATCCTTTCCTGCTCGCCCATAATCCACGCAACTTGGACTAATTCATTCATTCATTAGTACTTATGAGTCACATTACCTATTTTTTTTCTAAAGCAATGCAGAGCTTGACAAAATCTAGACAGATTCACAAGAGAGGCATTTCATCACATTACCCTGTAAAACAATTCTTGCTGCCTTATCTATTCTCGTAATCTCAATTTACATCAGACAAACTGACTAAAATACTATGTTAAACTTTGTATTAAAACATTTTTCTGAAACCTCATTAACTTATTAAAATAAATGAAAATAACAATGAAATAATGTTGTCAGGATTTTTCATGACTTCTTAGGATGTAGAAACGAAGCTAGAAATACATTTCAGCCTGGTTTCGCAGATAAGGCTTAGCTTGAGGGGATCAGTTCACCCAGAACTGAAAATTCTATCATGGTCACTCACTCTTTACTTCTTCCAAACCTGTTTGACTTTCTTTTTTCTGTTGAACCCAAAAGCAGATATTTTGAAGAAAGCTGGAAACCTGTAACTGGTGACTTACATTGTATTTGTTTTTCCTACTAAGTCAACGGTTACAAGTTGTCAGCTTTCTTCAAAGTATTTATTTTGTAGGTGTTCAACAGATAAAGATTCTCATAAAGGTTTGGAAGCACTTGAGGGAGAGTAAATAGTGAGTAAATTTACATTTCAGGGTGAACTATCTCTTTAAGACAGGATATGCCTTAAATTAGGGAACTTAAGCATATTTTCTAAAAACATGTTCAGAAAAACACATTACATGTGTCCATCTTGAGACAAATCAATGACACTGATGCATTTTAAGATATGCCATCATGGCAAATTATATTCAGCTAAGTCTCTCAAACATGCTATTTAGTTTGCGACTAGCCTTAAACCTTGTCTGTGAAACTGAGGGAATTGTGAATTTACTTTATAGTTCAAAGTGTAAAATTGTATAGTTTATTTTTGTTGGGGATGGAGTGTTTGTTTTCTATCAGAGAAGACAATCGTGAACATTTTCCACTTCAGTGCATTATTGTGAGGTCTTCTGACTAGGGCCACATAATAGCAACAATTTTAACCAGATTAGTTCTACCAGTGTTTTTCCCATCCCTTATGTAAAGGCGATTTAAAAGCCTGAAGTTGTAAATGTGTAAAATGTGTCTGAATTAGCACTGAGGGCAGGACCTATATATTATAGGCAGCTGCATGTGAAGTCATTTTACCAGTGGAGAACACGATAAGCTCTTAAGGAATGGAATTATGTACTTTCATTTCTTTGTGTAAGTGTATCTTAACCTTTTGATCCACTTACAAGTCATTTAAAGGGTGAAAAAACATTTATGTAAAGATATATTTGAACATGCAATGCAGTGTGGGTCTGTTTTAAAAACAGAAAGAAAAGGAAGTTTGCTGGCTGTAGTAATTGTACATTTGTATGCGTCATTGAAAAGCTTGAGAAAGTCACTGAATCAAGTGAACAGGGAACTCCAATGCTCATTTGCTAATCCTGACGTCTCTTGTGTTCGGAGTCCGGTTTACACGTTTTAGCCAGATAAAACTAGTTCAACTGATTTCATGCAACATCTCTCTGAACATCCAGAACTTTGAATCGCTGTCTTTTCGAAATATTTTCACCTCTCTGCCCATAGAAACAATATAAAATAAAAATAGATCAATTCTCTTCAGCTTTCATTAGTAATTAAATATGTCCATTTACAAATCAGTGGCAGAGGCAGAGGAGTGGCCAGGGTGGCATCTGATTGCCTACTACAAAATTAAAATGACAAAAAATTACATACTAAATATTACTGTGTTCATCTTTACAGTGTGACTTGTTTTGTGGTCACACTTTTCATTTAGCGCACAGCAAAAATGTGCAACTTGACTCAAGAAATGATGTTTGCTGTTTGTTCAAATTTCTTATATAAAATGCAACACAGGCTCATTGTGAAAACATAGCCCTACAGTATACACATTTCTGGAGATCGCGAATTATCTAGCCAGAAGTACTTATGGCTGCATTTTGTCTTTAAAACAAACGCTAGCGTTACGATGCCATTCCTTTTTGCGCTTACCAGTTGTCACTGTATGGACAGCTTTCCTGCTGTTACCAGTTTGTCCAGTAGCTCGCCATGTACTACAGCTGACTTGAGAGGCAGAGTGGAGTTGACCACAATGATGAGGTTAGAGTTTGACAAAGAACAGTTCCAGAAAGCATGTAAGACACAACTATTAGCCAAAAAATAAAATAATCAAATAAATAACAGGTTGAGAATGTGGTAAATTCTGAAAACATGGTAAAACTCAGGCGAGGGCTTTTCTTTTTCTAGATTGCTTTTGAAAACTGTCGGTTGAGTTTATGGAAGTGGGTGGGTGGCTCAATCGGTGCTTTTGAAAACACTATTGACCTTATTCTAAAATGCGGAAGTGCGCCTGTTTTCGCGATTGTCTTAGAACTTCCGATTCAGTCGCCTAAGGGAGAAATGACTAGGAATAATAACTGGCTGAAAATGGCCAAACTACTTGCTCAACAAACAAATGTTTGCATGACTACACAGACGAAGTAGCATAATATAATAAGAAAATATTAAATTGCAACATCAAGCAGCGTAACGAGCAGTTTTTAACGTCAAAAAATGAATGAAAGTGAATGTGACGGGAAGTTGCAAGACAAAAAGATTCAAATGGCAGCGCCCACTCGACAGCTGAGAATAAGGTGAATAGGTTTGGTTTAGGGAAGGAGAAGGGTGGGTCAGTCAGTTGACAGCGATTTACGTGAGAACAGCAGATGCGAATTGCACTCAGGGGAGGAATTTGAGATCTGAAAAAGCAAACACAAAGGCCTCTGGTGGATTTGCGGAAAACACAAACTGCAAAAAAACGTAGCTCCAGGGACGTATTTGGTGCTCTTCAGAAATGTATATTGCGGTACTTTTTCAGAATAAGCCTGGGTTGATGAACTAAGATGAAACAACATGATTCTTGAGTTTTTGGGACAATTTAATTGTTTTATGTTTAATCTACTTAAATTTGTCAGACTAATCAGTTAACTTAATTCCACTTGACAAATCGATTGTGCCCTTAATTTTTTATAGTGTGTAAATGACAAAAATTATTTTTATTAATTTCAACTAATTTACCTTTGAAACAGATACTCCATCTATTACATCTGACAGTTTGCTACAAACACAGTCTGAGTTTCCCACTCATGAATATGACTTTGTCTATTTTTCATGTGAAGTGATGAAACTAACATGAATGCACATTCAATTAGTATGTTGAACAAACACAACAACCTAATGAAATGATTCATGTCTTGTTGCTCAATCAGTGCTTTATATACACAAATGAGTACAAATGCTCGTAAATAACATGCTGCAGTATTTATCTCAGAAAGCCTTTTATGTTTATAAAATAAAGTGAAATAACCATTTATTCTAGAGAAGAGAGTTAAACAAAATTATATTCAAATAATTTTCAGGAATATTTCTCACCCAGGGTTGTTGCTTTAAACTTTGGGTATCTTGTACAACTATACTGGATATACACATGCTACACATTTGTGCATGTTTTAATATAAACTGAAATCTACAGTATGGGATTGAATGTACAAAATTATATATTTACATATTTGTAGCTTTAGAAGCAAATAAAAAGTGTATGATGTGCAGAAAATAATTAGCCAAAAATACTTTGTATGGGCCATAAAATTATATATCAATTATATATCAATAAAAAGAGACTAAGCTGAAAAGAAAATGAATGAATGAATATATCAATAATAATATCAATATTTTTATCCAAAAAACTATTAAAATACTAAGTAAAGATTATCTGGTGACGTGGTGGCGCAGTAGGTAGTGCTGTCGCCTCTAAGCAAGAAGGTCGCTGGTTCGAGCCTCGGCTGGGTCAGTTGGTGTTTCTGTGTGGAGTTTGCATGTTCTCCCTCGTCAAGGTGCTCCGGTTTCCCCCACAGTCCAAAGACATGCGGTACCGGTGAATTGGGTAAGCTAAGTTGTCCGTAGTGTATGTGTGTGGTTGTTTCCCAGACATGGGTTGTGGCTGCATAGGGCATCCGCTGCGTAAAAATGTGCTGGAAAAGTTGGCGGTTCATTGCGCTGTGGCGACCCTGGATTAATAAAGGGACTAAGCCGAAAAGAAAATGAATGAATGAAAGATGATCTTCCATGAAAACATTTTCTAAAAAACTTTATTATTTTTGATTAGTGATTTCAGATTTTCACATAGTTGTATTTCAGCTAAATATTGTCATATCCTAACAAACTGTACATCAGTGGAATGTTAATGTATTTTTCTTTTTAATAGTCTCTGAAAATTAGTTCTAACTAGGCTGTAATTTCTTCTTTCAATCACTATTTAAAAAGCTTCAGTGACAACAGTGACGAAAAAAAATATTTCAACACATATTTCAATAGAGAATTTGCTGAAGTAGAAAAAATCTTAATATTTAGACAAGCACAGATCAAATGTTAAAAAAAATAACTTTGTGATTGGTCAATTTACTTACACAATAGGCTTTTGAGAATGAATCAATTGTTTTGGCCGAGTTGCTACATTTTAAAATCACACAGTAGGGTTGTAATGTCCTATAAAACAATGACAAATTTACAGCTCTTACAGTTTAGAGAATGTTTCTAAAAATGAGACTTAAAGGGATTCTTCAACCTAAAATAAAAACAATTGCTCACCCTTGAATCATTTTAGACTTGTATGACTTTATTTTTTCTGTTGAAAACAAAATTTGAAGAATGCTAGAAAACAATCGGCCATTGATTTACATAGTAGCAGTAAAAATACTACACTATAAAGCTGAATCAAATTAACCGTATGAGTCATTTGAACTTACACTTTATTAAACTGACCTAAACTGGCTTGTGTAACTCATAAAAATTAGGTTGGAATATGATTAATCTTTATGAAATTAAAATTAACTAAAAATATATGCTGTCATGACTTATTGATCATATAATTGTTACAGTGTACACTCTCAGAAGGAGCTGTCACTGGGGCAGTACCTTTTCAAAAGGTACATATTTGTCACTGAAGGGTCCATAATGGCACCTCAAAGGTACTTCTTAGGTACATTTGGGCACTAATATGCACCTTTGAGGTACCACTGTGGACTCTTTGGGTACAAATATGTATCTTTTGGAAAGGTACTTCCCCAGTGACAGCTCCTTATTTCTGAGAATGTATAGATGCCAAATGACTACTGTATTTGAACATAATTCTTTTGTTCTCACAATCTATACCAAATAGAAGTGATGATTTCTGGGTGATCTTTTCCATTATTATTGGATGCATGTGAATATTATCTCCTGAATTACTGAATAGATGTTGAGCAGAGTGCATTCAGTCATGGTTGATTTCTTTGTATTTTTGAAGTGTTGTTGAAGCTGTGACCTCACTGAGCAAAGGTGTGAGGAGTCACGGTGTGAGAGTAGGACTGCTTCAGTGAGCATGAGATATGGAACACGTTGCTCCAACAGTAACACTGTGATGACAGACATGTCATTAAGTCATCCTGGCTTTGTACCAACTCTAAGAGCTAATCTCTCTATAGTAACAATCAAGCCGCCACACTCTTTTGACTGGTATCATTAACTATTTAATATCATTGTTGTAAGGGATGAAACCTAAGGGTTGCTACAAATATGTTTTTCACAACCACCACCGGTCAAAAGTTTTGTGCCAGTAGGATTTTTAAATGTTTTAAAATAAGCTTCTCTTCCACACCAAGGCTGCATTTATTTAATCAAATATACAGTACAAATTGTAGAATTGAGAAAAGTTATTGCACTATAAAATAACTGTTCAAAAGTAACTTATCATTTAATGTAATCATTTATTTTAGCGATTTTAATTATGAATTTTCAGCTTTATTACACAATCCTTCAGAAATCACTCTAATATTCATTATTATTATTATTATTATTATTATTATTATTATTAATGGTAATAGTAATAAAAGCAATAATGACTGGAGTAATACTTTCATTTGAAACAACATACAAGAAAGCAGTTCTTTTAAAATAAATATTTAACATTTTCTTTACATTTAATAACTGATGCCTTGATGAACAGATTAATTTTCTCTAAAAAACATGAAAAAAACTGACCCCAAACTTTTGTGTAAGTTAAAAACAAAAAAGGTAAACTGTTCACTTTTTAGTCCATTAAATGTAAACGTGATGAACCTGGTGAACCTACACCAGGAAATGAAAGCATTTTTTTCCACATTGTGCTCATTCAGCACATAACTAAACCATGCTCTTCGGTTTAAAAATTCAGCCAACTGTTAGTTAACAAAGTGACTTTTCTGACATTTTAGTGGTTTGAAACAATATAATGTGTAAAAATATATGTACAAATTAAGTAAGTAAAATAACAGAAAAATGAATGAAACTTCTTTACCATTTTTACACCATGACCAACCAAGACAATATATAATTATTTAGGTTGTATGTCCTCATGTGATATAATTCCAGGGGTCAGAGTTTACCAAATTGGAACTTTGCTGTAAGAAATATTTTGAAAAATTTGAATCCATAGTATGAGATTTCACTTTTGGTCTTCAGAACTGCCATATATGTGATTGAAATTCAATGGAATGTGTAGGGTGACTTGTACTTTGTTCCTATTCTTTGCATTGTGACTTCGATGCAAAAAGTAAACAATTCCTGTAGTGCATCCCAAAAAGTTAGCAATCACTAGTGCAGTACCAGCTTCGGCAACAAGCATGTTATTATGAATGGGTGAAGGGCAGGTATTGGGATGTAATGTAATTTGTATTAATGACTGAGAAACGAGACTGCTGATAAGCAATTTAATGACAAGACAATGACATGTACATGTGTTAAAAAGCTCATAAAAGAGATCAGTCATAGCAGCAGTCATTCTTTCCACCATGTTTAAAGTTTAAAGTCTGTCCACTTCTGAAACTCTGATATCAAAATTACCTCCAGTTGTAAATATGACCATTTATACCCAGTTTCTGACTACCAAGCTGTACAATAATATCAATAGTGCATGAAGGGAGACTAATTTTGATAGGAGAGTTTCAAAATAGGGCCATACATAACCTGGAGATTAACAACAGCTACATTGCCTTGTCTAGCTGTTAAAGGCTTTATATTTGCATGTATATCAGTAACGATTTCAAGTACACTACCTGCCAAAAGTCTAGTCGTTGATCCCAGTTGAACAATAAAAAATAGCTTGACTTCTAGTTGGTCACTTGGAAAAGTTGGCATAAGGTAGATTTTCAGATGAATCATCTGTTAAACTGCATCACAATCATCACAAATACTACAGAAAATCTATTGGAACTCGCATAGACCCAAGACTCTCACAGAAATCTGCACAGTGGATGGCAACATCAACAGCAAATTCTTCAACAGTATAATGCTCCTTCTCATATTTCAGCCTCCACATCAAAGTTCCTGAAAGTAAAGAAGGTCAAGGCGCTCCAGGATTGGCCAGCCCAGTCACCAGAGTTGAACGATATTGAGCATGTCTGGGGTAAGATGAAGGAGGAGGCATTGAAGATGAATCCGAAGAATCCTGATGAACTCTGGAAGTCCAGCAAGAACACTTTCTTGGCCATTCCAGGTGACTTTATCAACTTATTAGAGTCATTGCAGAGATGTATGGCTGCAGTCCTCCAAGCTCATGGGAGTCATACACAATATTAATTCTTTCTCCACTGCACCATGACATTATTTTCTATATTGTACATTATTTCTGTTAAGTAGCAAGAATTTTGTCTAAGCAAGTCAGAATTGCCTGTCCTAATTAAATAATTACAAATCAAGGCATGATCATATTTTATTTTGGTAAAATAAGCGTAATCAAGAGGCCCTAGTCTTTCATATAAGCCACTTCTGATAGCAAATGATCAACTAGAAGACAAGTTATTATTTGCTGTACCTAAAACTTGGATAGGTAACAAGATGTTTCTTAGGTTGTGTATATTGTGTCATGTATATTGAATATAAACAGCATGTATTAGACCACATTTTCAGAATAGTGTATTGAATGTTAATATCTGAATTCATTCACTTATCTTGTATACGTTTAGGCTTTGTTGTAATAATGACCACAAATAACACAATTGGATCAATACTGCCTTTTGCCATTATTCTTTTGTTAGTTTAATTTAAGGTGTCAAAATAGCATGTTTCCAAAAACAGGCCAGTTCTTCAAACAAAGCATTTGAAGATGAGACAACTCAGATACATAAGTAGGAAGATTACCGCTTGGATTTCAGATAGCACATGCTATCTAGCAAAGCTGTGTGTTAATATGAACAAATAAAGAAAAGCACGCATGAAGAGCAGAAGTTGAAACTGACTGGGTGAAAGGCTGAAATATGATGGATAAACCCCACCAGGGCGAAAAGTTCGGCACACGTTTAACTCCCAGAGGATCTTTTGACTTACTGTCAGTAAATCACTTACTTTAAGGCAGCACAGTGTGTAGGGGTGTGAATGAAGTGTCGGAGTGAGCGTCAATGCCACAGTAAAACACCCTGTTAGACCTTTCAACCCAGAGACCTCCTGATCTCCTCCCGGTTGCCCATGGGTGAGAGGGTGGGGTGTTCGCTTCACAGCCGTAATCATTGGTTGAAATGGCTGCAGTCAGCTGGCCTATCGTGTGAGCTCTCCGGGCGCTTATCCAGTGTTTGGTTCGGAGGGCGTGGGCTTGACATTCTCTGGCAGAAGCTCAACTGGACTTTAAACACTCAGAGTTGGTGCACAGGGCTTCCTTAGACCTGAGCACAGCATTATAGCTTATAATGTAAATCTCAGGCAGGTACACTGTAACCTATTTTTACCTTAGAGTTAGTGTCCTCCAGAAAGAAATCATTTACTAACTCACACCATTGCAAATATAAGACTTTTTTCAAAAAACAGAAGATATTTTGAAACATATAATGAAACGTCTTTCTGTACCTTTAATGAAAACATTCAAGCTTATTTGATGAGTGTCTTTTATTTTATTTTTGTCAAGTGATGCATTTACAAGAGGCAAGAACCTAAATAAAACAACGCATTGCAAATCTATTACAGATTCATATCAACAACCCACTTGCAGTGTGGTTTTCTTATGAATGCATGTTTGATATCTTTGCAAAAGTAAAGACATACACACACATGAAGCATTACTGTCACTTAATACTCACTTTTAACCCATAGGAGACATTTTTACATAGCTTTTTGTAGCTTCAATCTGGGTGAATAGAGTTTCAGTGGATGGCAGAAGGTTTTATTAATGCCACGTTTACATGATAACAATCTACTCAAACCTTAAAAGTTGTCATAGATCCATGGAAATGTCTAAAATCACTGAGTCAAGCCAGTAATTAGTAATTTCACTTTATATACACCTGACAAAAGTCTTGTTACCAATCCAAGTTTTAGGAACAACAAATAATAACTTGCCTTAGTTGATCATTTGGTATCAGAAGTGGCTTATATGAAAGGCAAATGCCTCCAGATTATGCTTATTTTACCTAAATAAAATATGATCATGGCTTAATTTTTTAAAAGTATTTAATTAGGACAGTAAGGTCTGACTTTGCTTAGTCTTGTCACTTAACAGAAATATTGTACAAAATATATTATAAAGTCATGGTGCACTGGAAAAAGAATGAGTATTGTGTATGACTCCCATGAGCTATGAGGGTTGCATCCATACATCTCTGCAATGACTTAAATAACTTATTAATAGTCATCTGGAATGGCAAAATCATTCTTGCAGGACTCCTAGAGTTCATCAAGATTCTTTGACTTCATCTTCAATGCCTCCTCCTTCGTCTTATCCCAGACCTGCTCAATAATGTACATATCTGGTGACTCTGCTGGCCAATCCTGGAGCATATACCTTCTGCCACTTTTCCAAAGGATTAACAAGAAGTCAAGTATTATTTGCTGCTCTTACAATTGGGATCAACTACAAGACTTTTGTCAGGTAGTGTATATCACTTTATATGTCTCAACACATACAGTCCTGCAGGTTTGGTTGTCAGTTCTTGCTTATAGACTGAACATAACACAAGAGCTGGATGTCAACTTAAAGTCAATGAATTTAAAGTCAATGAACTTTAAATGACATCCGCTTAAAGACACCTGCCATTTGTTTTTAAAAGTTAGCATGTTCAGGTCCCCCAAATGCTTTTGTAATGCAAATTATCAGCGACAAATCATTTAAAGTGTTTAGTTCAGAAATGACACTGTGTAAACATACCCTGTGATATGAATAAAACAGGAATGACATGAGAGTAAGTAAATGATGACAAATAAAAATTAGATAATAAAAAAATAAAAATGACAATGTACTTACTATATTTACTCCCCCTAAAGTTTTGTCTGTTGAGAGCTAATGCCATAAATAACTTAAAGAAAGCTGAAAGAAAGTAACCAGTAGTATGAAAAACAAATACTATGGAAGTCAATGGTTACATATTTTTTCTTCAAAATCTCTTCAACTGTGTTCACCAGAAGAAACCGTTAAGTCAAACCGGTTTAGAACAAGTTAACGGTGAGCAAATGAAGACAGATTTTCATTTTTTGGGGCGAACTGCCTCTTTAAGCTTTTCAAATGCTTATTCTACCCGTTTTAAGCCTTTAATTTTCTTTTTGTGTGTGTAGTATGTTAGTATGTGTGTGTGCAATTTTATGTCCTCAGTTTGAAAAGTGATGTTAGTATAACATTTTGATTTGAATCAAATCAGTTCATTTAAATGTTACCACATGAAGCTCATTTTTCCTCAGTTGTGCCTCCACAGAGTCCACAGTCCATTGGACCATATGTATCTGCGCTGTTATCTGGGCCAGATTCTGATCTGATTCAGATTTCGTCATATATTCATTAAAGCTCTCTCTGACCCTGTCCAGTTTCTTAGTTTAAGAGATTGGCAGTACTCAAAGCATCATTCTAAATATTATCACTTATAAAAGTCTGCATATATGCGCATTATGGTTTCAATGATTTTTATTAGGATTCCTAAACCCTCAATGCTTCATTCTCTAGAACAACGAAAACACGCAGTAATTCAGAGAGAGACATTTTTACAGGCCCCATTGTTTTCAGAGAGCTAGTTTGCGTTGTTAGAGGAATATTCCAAATGCTTCTTTCCAAAATCCGTCTGCCGATGACACTGATTTATTTCTCTTTTTTACTCCAGCAAAGAAACACAAGAGCTCACTGACCTCTGCTGATGTAGGGCTAAAATCTTCATCTCTTTTAAAACTGCAAAATCCGGTAACTGGCATTATATTATTATATAATTTAATGGAAAATCACTGTTAATAGCTACATTTACATAAAAGCTACATAAAAAATAGATTGATAGAAACGTCCAGATGTGAATCAATTTTGATAATACGTATGTGCATAACTGAGTAGGAGAAACTTTTTATTCGATAAGGAAAGATGTGCATAAACTATGATGGAAACACTTTTACCAAACAAATTCCAGTATGCGCATTAAAAAAATGTCACGTGATTTTGTTATAAGAGATCATGTGATGATAAAAATGTGTGTGAATGGACAAACCAGCAGGCTGAGCACACTGTAAAACATCTGAAATGTTGTTTTGGTCATTCAAAAAATGCCTTGACCATTTCAGTATTAGAGTTAATATATTATTAATGACCTGCGGAACTGTTAAAAGCGTCTGTACTTCACGTCTGATGCCTTCAAACTTCCCTATGCATTCATTGAGTGTCGTCATGTGTCTTCTAAGGCGCAAGTCATTTCATAAATGAAGAAAAGATTCACACAGCTTCTCCTACCACAGCAAATTCAGTTTTTACTGTTGATGTTTGGCGCCAGTTAATCAGAAAGTGTTGCTTTTGTTTTCCTTGACACGCTGGATGTAAACGCTGCTTTATTCACACATATTTTATGCCATAATCCAGTTTTGTGCATAAAGTTAATTTGCACTTTTAAATGGAAACAGCTAATAACCTTAATAATGTTCCAGAAATTATGAACGAACACAAATATTATTAGGATTCCTTTTCTTACAGATTTTTTCAATTTGCCTTTTTGGTTTTTTTTTTAGAGTTGAGATGTGGGGAATTCATCAGAATAATTACTAATGTTCTCTGGACTGATCCTCCACTGAACTTCAAAGGATAAATATTAACATGAACAAACAAAGCCAGATGACCTGTGTTGGCCCGGACGGCTATTTCTGATATGTGGTGAGGAGGTAAACCAACAGAGACTTTTTGAAGTATTTTTCTCAACTCTCATTTTCTTCATCTTCTTGTTTTTTTTTAATTGACAAAAAACCTTTAACACTGAACAGGCACAAAACAGTTTGGGTTCTGGTTTTGGTATTCTGGGAGAACACACAAGCCAATTTCACTGTCATCCCAAAGTTTAAAACATAAAAAGTACAGACTGTCCTTAATGTCACAGATCCAAAACATTCTTTGTTGTTTTGGTTGAAGTGTATGAGCAGTCTATCAGACATCCCCATATAAACCGTGCAGAACAGAACATCCTGTAGACCAGTGAAGATCCTGTCCAGAATGTATGTTTTATCAATGAACGGCTGCAGCTATATGTAATGAGCTTGAGTTCATGGCATATTTGCTGAATCAGTGCTGCGTGCGCCAAAAGCAGAGCCTGGTTCTCACATGCTCTGGTTCATAAGGCCATTGCACACGTCCCACACAGAGCACGCTATTGTAGGAGGATCCCATCATAAGTCCCTAATGGATCTTATCACTTCTCCGATGCGGGACGGGGAAGGGGGTTAGGGATACGGAATCCTCCCTTCATTGCTCTCATAGTAAAAGCGCTTACAGCTTGTTGTGGTTATTTGAGGAATGGGATGGAGTGGATTTGGGATGAATGGAGAAACTCTAGTCTGCATAACTATACAACTGACACAAAGACATACTTTGGTATAAAGCCAAATACAGAGTACAAATAGTAGCATCTAAAGCTACCCTGTAGAATATGTCTAATAATATATTGTCATGGGTGTTTTCCATTGATTTATGTTTTCAAATTGCATCATTAGACCTTGATCTCTGCTCTAACAAACATGTAGTCATTTTGTTAAACTTTTCTACATCAATTCGAAGATGAGTGGAAAACACCCATGACTCACAAAATCCTCACATAAAGCTGGTAATTAACTGTTTTTTGTTTTTTTTCACAGTGTACACTCTTCAAAAAAAAGCAGAACTGCTTTTCTGCATGGACACTATCAATTCATTTTACAAGCAACACAACACAGTGCACTACAAATATCAAATACTGGTAATACACCTGTTAAAAAAGAAAATACATTTCAAATAATAAATAAATAACATAAGTTTATATATATATATATATATATATATATATATATATATATATATATATATATATATATATATATTATTCATTCATTCATTTTCTTGTCGACTTAGTCCCTTTATTAATCCTGAGTCACCACAGCGCAATGAACCGCCGGAGCACCCAAAGGAAACCCACGCGAACGCAGGGAGAACATGTAAACTCCACACAGAAACGCGAGGTTCGAACCAGCGACCTTCTTGCTGTGAGGCTACAGCACTACCTACTGCGCCACTGCGTCACCTTTTTTTAAAATTCAATATTAATTTTCTTGTCGGCTTAGTCTCTTTATTAATCCGGGGTCACCACAGCGGAATGAACCGCCAACTTATTCAGCAAGTTTTTACGCAGCAGATGCCCTTCCAGCGCAACCCATCTCTGGGAAACATCCACACACACATTTACACACACACTCATACACTACAGACAATTTAGCCTACCCAATTCATCTGTACCGCATGTCTTTGGACTGTGAGGGAGAACATGCAAACTCCACACAGAAACGCCAACTGAGCCGAGGCTCGACCCAGCGACTCTCTAGCTGTGAGGCGACAGCACTACCTACTGCGCCACTGCTTCGCCCTTTTTTATATATATTAAATCTAATTATTTTATAACAATAATTTTCACACGCAAAAAAATAATAACAAAAACCAACATGCCATGTTTTTAGACACGTATATTCATTTTAAACAACACAAAATCTGTTTTATCATAGGGTCAAACTTTAAGATTTGAAGATTCTTACCATTAATAAAACATGAACTATTGCATTTATCTCAATAAACTGCACGCAATGCAATAAAAATTTAAATGTTGCTTTTTAATAGTTATGTTAGCAGGAGAATTAGATCATGCACAATATGTACTTTAGAAGTACTGATAAATAGCCAATTTCTTAATAATAAGTAGGTAATAAGACATTAGGTAATAGTGAGAAATTTCAAAGTCATCATCTTTAATACTGTATACAGTTGAAGTCAGAATTATTATTTTATTTTTTTTTCCTTTTTAAATATATCCCAGATGATGTTTAACAGAGCAAGGAAATTTTCACAGTATGTTTGATAATATTATCTTTGTTAAAAAGAAAAAAAAAAAAAAGGGGGCTAATAATTCATAATTCTATAATCCATATACAGTATACACACATTGTGTAAATATAAACTGTGATTTTTAATGTGATTAATTATGATGAGTCATTTGACAGCTTTAAAAAATAGAACAGAAAGGACTCAGGCTTATGAATATTGCAAATTTCAACTCCAAGATAGACACATTTTAAAGTGTTTTAATGATCCCCAGCAGCGCACAAAAGGATTCCTTCTTTCAGAATAATGAAATACATCGAAAGCGTATAAAAAGGCTCCAGTCATAAATATGAGCAAGCTAACCTTTGCACAGCATTCTTAATGTTTCTCATTTCACCTTTCACCCTGATGAGCAGCTGCCCCAATGTGCACCAGACACAATCAGACTGAAGGAGCGATTATGCGGAGCTGTTCTCTGAAGGTTTATATAACTGTGACTGTAATAAGATCAGCACCAAATGCTACACACAACGCCATGATGATGCAGGAGCACATGCTCTGTAAGAGGATCTACTTCCTGCGGAGACAAATAAACACAAGCAGTGTGTGAAGGAATAAGTCTTATGTGCGTGTATGAGCAAGAATGAAGACAGTCCCACTACAAACAACTCCTCCACCCCCAAATCATGAGACTGTCTGTATCTCTCTTTTTCTCCTGTGCTTCTCCGACTGAAAGAGGAAGTGCAGACCACTTCCCAGTACAGCAGGCCGGCTTGTGCTGATTCACAAGTCCACTGAGTAACCAAAGACTTTCCATCTACAAAGTCAAAAATACACACATATATAAATAAATAAATAAATATATATATATATATATATATATATATATATATATATATATATATATATATATATATATATATATATATACATATATATATATATATATATATATATATATATATTCAATTATAGTTAATAATAATAATATTATTGTTATTATATATTACATTATATATATATATATATATATATATATATATATATATATATATATATATATATATATATATATATATATATATATATATATATATATATATATATATATATATATACATTAATTCTCAACTTTTCTTTTTGCCAGAGCAACCCCTTATTCTGTTATGCATATAGGAATATTGTTAAGAGCATTTATTTGCAGAAAATGTAAAATATTTCATGATTTTAGACCTTAATTATTAGAGGAAAATATATACTTGTTTATGTATTTTTATGTTCTTATGTGTTTATATACATTGCATAATGATAATCAAAGTAGTGCATTTACATTTAGTCATTTAGCAGACACTTTTGTCCAAAGCAACTTATAATTGAGGAGGCATTCAACAAGAACAGGCAATACACACAAGAAGGGGTGGTTATACAAAGGAACTACTGTGGAAAACTACTGTGCTAGGAGAATTAAGTGTTAGCGTTAGGAGGGGGAATGTTTTTATTTAAATTTTTTTAAGAGAGAGAAGAATGTTTCTACAGGTGGTTTGTCAAGCACACTAACCTGTGGGTAGCACACTTCATAATTTCATTAATGTTTTTTTTTATATTCTGTATACACATACACAAACACACACACACACACACACACACACACACACACACACACACACATATATATACATACAGTTGAAGTCTGAATTATTAGCTTCCATGAATTATTCATCCCCCTGTTTACTTTTCTCTAATTTCTCTAATAATTTCTGTTTAACAGAGAGAAGATTTTTTCAGCACATTTCTAAACATAATAGTTTTAATAACTCATTTCAAATACTTGATATATTTTATCTTTGCCATGATGACAGTAAATTATATCTGACTAGATATTTTTCAGGACACTTCTATTAAGCTTAAAGTGACATTTAAAGGCTTAACTAGGTTAATTAGGTTAACTAGGCAGGTTAGGGTAATTAGGCAAGTTATGCAATGATGTTTTTTTTCTGTAGCCTATTGAGAAAAACAATATAGCTTAAAGGGGCTAATAATTTTGACCTTAAAATGTTTTTTTTTAAGTTCAAAACTGCTTTTTTTTCTAGCCTAAAAGAACAACATTTTTTTGCAAAAGAAAAAATATTATCAGACATGCTGTGAAAATTTCCTTGTTCTGTTAAACATCATTTGGGAAATATTTTAAAAAGATGAAAAAAATTCAATAGGGGCTGAAAATTCTGACTTCAACTGTATACATTATTAACTATATTAACCAATTTAATCCCACCAGTCACACTCATTATTTTTTCTTATTTCTAGAACCTCTATATGTGTTGTTGTCTTTTAGACATTTAAACAAAATTAACAATTTTAAACATTAAAATGAAAAACAAAAATAGATTGTTTAGATAAAAAATAATTTTTTTACATGGCTAGATCAGTTTACATACCCCCTACTTTCACATCTTAAATAAATAAGAGATGTTTCTTAACAATTCATGGAAATTTTTTAACAATTGTAACTGGTAGTATTAAAGTTAATAGTAACTGATATCAATCAGAGGGGTGACGTGGTGGAGCAGTAGGCTGTGCTATCGCCTCACAGTAAAAGGGTTGCTGGTTCGAGTCTCGGCTGGATCAGTTGCCATTTCTGTGTGTTCATGTTCATGTTCATGTGTAGGTTTTCCCCACAGTCCAAAGACAGGCAGTATAGGTAAATTGGGTAGGCTAAATTGTTCATAATGCATGAGTGTGTAGTGTATGGATGTTTCCCAGAGATGGGTTGCAGCTGGAAGGGTATCTGCTGCGTAAAACATGTGCTGGATAAGTTGGCAGTTCATTCCACTGTAGTGACCCCAGATTAATAAAGGGACTAAGCCGAAAAGAAAATGAATGAATGATATCAATCAGTTGAAAGTGAATTGAAGTGACTTGGCCAAGTTTGGTGTCCCAAACCCCAATCTGAGTGCGTGCACACATCAATGCAATTCTGGCTGTGCTCTTTCCCACTGGTCATTATTGTGACCAGGTACAAAACCTAATTTAACTAACATACTATCAAAGAACGGTTGACGTTTGCATGTTATGTAGGTCTAAGGAATAAAATGTATATTCTCAAATTGCAAGAACATATTTGGAAATAAAGAAGTTAAGTGAACAATTTTTTTTAATCTTGTAGTTTTTTCTTGATCTGTTTGTAACTACGCTTCAAACCACATGTTGAGAGTTGCAGATCCAACCACACCATGATGTTTGCTAATTTTAGTTGGAAAAACCAATTTGGGAAACACTGAATGGGTGAACTGTTGTTTCAATAGAAATTGAGACTATATTTAACTATGCTTCTGGTAAATGCAACACTGCAATATAGCTCAACCAATGATTTGAGTTGAAGGGGTGGGACTATCAGTTTGGCCAATCAATAGCAAACATAGAAAATCTTCTGGAAAGCTGAAAACGATCTACTTTTTGAACACTTCATAAAGTTTTGAGCCAGTTATATGACTAACTTCCATTACAGTGTAAACAAGCATATAAAAGTTCACTCTATGAATGCACCAACAAGCTTTTAAAAGCAGAACAACAGTAACAAAACTACAACAAAAAAAGTAATGAATAATCCAATAAAAAAGTTGAAATTCTAAAGAGAACGGGTGTAAATTTAAGTTGCATTAAAACATACTTAAAGTAACAGATGATCTAACCTCGAATCACAGGTTGTTCCCTAATCTTGGACCAGCAACAACAAAGTGTCATGATCTTCAGATTTAAGATGCACTCCGGGGATCTTCAATTAAACATTTTCTAAATGTGACATTATTCTACAAAGCCTTCAACCACTGAACATTAAAAGCATGCAGCATTATTAGAGATATCCTATATATCCCTATAAGAGAACATATGCATATACGTTGTATTAATTAAAAAACTTTGAGAAGAGAACATTGAGTAAAACACTGATTATATTTTAATGCATCCATGGGAAAACAAACCTGGAAAGAGGTATGAGGATTTGAGAGAAAAACAAGAAATTTTAGCCCATTTCTAGTGAAACATTCATAGAGGATCTTTTGTCAATTACATCATGATATACCACAAATGTGTAGTATATTCCTTTCTAAATTTTAGTAGTGAAATACAAAGAAAATTTACATAATTGAATAGTATATGTGTGCTCAACGCAATCTCACAACAATTCGCAACAATTTGCTTTAGTGGCTAATTCCTATGAATTCGTACAATCTAATTTGTACAATTTAGTACGATTTGCTTATCAACCAATGATGGTTGGGGTAAGGGGTGGGGTTGGGTGCCATGTACATTTTCATATGACAGAATTCGTACGAATTAGCCACTAAACTGACAAAACGTAAAATACTAACGTTTCCTCGTGAGATCAGGCTGGTGTGCTTTCCTTCTCCATTCGTTTGTAAATACATTTAAAACTAAAGACTGATTATTTTATTACTTTTCAACCATGTATAAAAGTGCAAAAATAGACATTTACAACATTGCAAAAGCAGTATGAAATCTTAAAGCGTAAGCCTTCTTGACTAGCCTCTGGTTTTCAACCTCTGATAAGATATTTAATGGATGGCAGTGTGTGTTTGTGTGTATTCCCACGAGTTTAAAAGCTGATAGCACCATTTCACCAACTTGGCCCTGATATAATCCAGAGTTATACTTCGCTTCTTCATTGCTGCTTTGAGACTGACATGAAATACAGTAAAATCCCCAAAGCACTCACAACCTGAAGCATATGCTTGAGTCCAGAGCTCTTGCTGCAACTCTTGAAAACAATTACAGCTGCCCAAATATGTTAAAGGTTTAGCTTTCAACTGTAAATGATGCCTGACAAAGACTGTCCCAACTGCCTTACTGTTCATCCAGTGTCAGACTTGACTGCAAACGTGTTTTTCCTACTGCTACATGTTTCAGTGTATAAACCACCATATCGCATCACAGATCTGTGGTTTGGTTTGCAATAATCTCTCGGTTTACATGATGTGCATAACAAAAATACTTGGGTTGAACCATAATTATCCATTTGATTCTATTTGAAAACAAATAACCGAAGAGCACGCCTCAGTCCTCAAATCAAACTGTTTAATATCTTTCAGAGTGACATAATCAATGAAACCGAGCAAAATGTATGTTCCACCACACTTATAAAGAAACCAGAAGAACATTGATGTCAGACACAAAGGCCATGTCCTCTTATTATGCTGTCAAGAGATAAAGATGAATGGTAGTTATTGGGTGATGCTTGGCTATATTAATTAAAAGCTCGGTCTGAGCATTCAAACTGAGGTAGAAGAGTTTATGCACCATTCACACGAAAGCAAACCCTGCTTACTGAACTTATGGGATCATGACAGGCAATGTCGTCATGCGTGTGTTTTATGAACAGGTCTCATGGTCAAACGAATAAAACACCAGAACATAACATGCTTTCCAAGCTCAAGTGATTAATAGTGTCCGATTGTGATACCACATGGCATGTGTTTGGAACTGAACTTTAATGTTTTGCTGGAAGTGTTCTTTAACCTTATGTTTTATTTCAATTTACTCTTTCATTCAGTTTCAATATGATCACTTTGAAAGTGATAAATGTATGTAATATATGTTAGCGATTGTCTTGGTTAACTGCCAAACCTAAGCAATAATGCCTTGCAACATTCAGTCCAGGAACATATACAACTGTCTTGTGTTTTGAAACATGGGCATGTTGTCACACAGCCTGTGTAAGGTGATTTTGAAAGCTTTTCAGTGCAAAAACAGTCACTAAATTAAATACCTTAAACAGGGTCTCAAATATAGCAAGAAAATGCAAACAAAAGGAAAGAAATGGCCACAAAAATACAAGCTAATGGGGGAAAATGCCCCTGCACAATGAAGCCGAGTGGTTAAACTTTAATATTTGATATAAATGATAACAGATTAACAAGGTTATTTAAAAAAAATGCACTTTTAAAGTTAACAACATTGTCAAACAATTCCAGATATTGCAGTGCAGATATTGCCCCTTGAAGTAAATGTACACTCTGTTGTGAAGGCACTTACAAAAATGAAGGAATTAGAATACATCTGGCTCTAATTTTCATTAAATATTGCATTGATATTTTTTCAACAATATTGCACTTGTTCTAGAAGATAACTCAGAATCTCAACTGGCGGTGCCAATAGTCTAGTGGTACTGTGCACCGACATACTGTTGCATCGATGTGCTCACGGTGACCCGAGTTCAATTCCTGGCTCAGGGTCCTTTGCTGATCCTTCCTCTCTCTCTGCTCATAATGCTTTCCTGTTTGAAATCTCTACGGTCCTATCAAAATAAAAGTGTAAAACCCTTTAAAAACGATGATATATAATAATAAAACTAAACTGAAACAAAGATTGTTTTGTATTCGACGGTCTATTAAACTAGGGCTTGTTATGTCACTGTGTTGTAGTGCACTGAGACGCCCTTCAAATCTTCATCAAAGTATCAGCAAGTCCATAAGACTCTTAGCTTCTGTGTGTACCCACTGTACACCTACTTTGTGCCATGTGCTGATTCAGGAATGCCTGGCACCGGAGCGGGTCAGCACATACTGTAAGCGCAATCGAAGAAAGAACTTTGCCCTTCTCTTCTCCTCCCCTTATAGTCAACAGATGGAAAAATCCAGTCTAATCCAAACCCAATTGTTTGCAGGGATCAAAAGCCGCTGTCATGGAATGAAGTTCACAAGCTTTCCTTGAGCACAAATGACATGAGAAAGAGAAATGTGTTCTGACAGGCTGATACAATGACAAACTTGGCAGCAAGAGGTTGCCATTAATTTTTATAGTAGTCATATATCTACTAAAAGTGTGTGTGTGTGTGTGTGTGTGTGTGTGTGTGTGTGTGTGTGTGCGTGTGTGTGTGTGTGTGTGTGTGTGTGTGTGTATGTGTGTGCGTAAAGTAATGGAGAAGTAATTAAGGCAGATTGTTAACATGCCTTTGCCTAACTTTGATTAACTCTTTAATTGAAGGAATGTGAGTAACATATAATGAGCAATAACAAAAACATTAATCTAGCATATCCAGAGGAAACACTTTTGTTCAGATGAGTTTTTTTATTAGAAAGCAGTGGCATCTGTACAGACAAGCTCTTGATTGTAGAGCGGTTCTTCAAAACTGCTGACACACAAAAAAACACATAGTCGTCTAAGTGCAGATCCCAGAGGGGTCAATAAACAACTGTGCATGCCTTTAAAGCTAGGGTAGGCAATTGTGAAAAGGCTAGCAATAGCAAGCTTTTAAAGCATAAGATCTCACCCTCCCTTTAGAACTCTCTCCAAAGCTATACATGAACATGCACAGTCTTTAGAGTCTGCAAATCACCATGAGAAGAGATGGTGTTAGTAGAGTGTCCAACACAATGTTTTCAGACTACCTGATGTCTCATTCCCACTGTAAACCCTGCTGTTGTCATTACTAAATATATTAAGTTAATATAACTTGACATTACTTAAAATACCAAGTTTTGACATCCAAACTTAAACAGGCGTGTTTAACTTAGTCATTAGCCAGCAAAAAGCTTTTAATTAATATTTTAAGTTCTCTGAACTTAACATTTTAATTTCTTTAAACGATTTGCCATGTCTCCGTTTTTGATTGGTTGCACTTGAAACTCTGTCTTGACAATAGCGGTGTGAATCTACACTGGTCTCACGGTTCGTTCGATTACGATTATTATGCCATTGATTTGTTTCAATTCGATATCTCGGTGCATCACGGTGCATTGATGATGTTAAGAACATCTGAGAACAGTGTAGAAAACTCTTACCTCAGGCAAGCTTGTGTCTGGATCCACAAGTGTCGCTTTAACAGCCAGGAGGAGAGGAAATGTAACCTCGCAAACAGGCCAGCACAGCGGGTCAAATGTCCAAAGTGTGTGAGAGAGAGAGAGAGAGAGAGAGAGAGGCAGAGATGGATTTTTACAGCATCTCTCCCTAGTAGGGAAATAGCGGCATAATTATGTGCATTTTTTTCTACCTTTTAAGTAGGAGCGTTTTATTTACTCGCCCTCGCCTCCTTCGCCATAGTATGATACTGTGACATCGACCATAGGAGATAAATAACGTCAGTATGTAATAACCGGTTAGAGGCATTACCTGAACCCATTTGACAAAAGAGACAAGTTCAATTAGTAAGTAGATATTTGAATGAATATATACATTTTTCCTAATTGACATACATGCAGGGGTGACATAGTCCCATAGTTCCAAGTTTGCATGTTCTTCCAATGTTCACATGGGTTTCTCCAGGTGCTCTGGTTTCCCCCACAAGTCCAAAGACGTGGTATAGATGAATTGGGTAAGCTAAATTATCGGTAGTTTATGTGTGTATGTCCTGGTCCTCCAGGTTGGGGGTTGAGTGTTACGACCCACCTCTTAAAAATTAGATGTTATAAAACACCAACATGGTGCGGCTATATATCAACTTCGATGTAAACAGCCCTGTTAAAAAATGAAAGCTGAATAATTTAGAAGATTAGTCTATTAGCCATTTTAAGTTATCTGTACTTAAACATTTAGGTTAATTCAATGAAGAGACACATATGATCAACTCAATTATTTGAGTTGTCTATTTTCCATTACTCAAACAAACTGAGGGAATCACTTTCCTTAAATCATTTGAGTAGTCTCAACTTATTAGGATTTACAGTGCAGTGGTAAGACATGTTCAGAGTAGGTTGATTAGAATTGAAGAGGTTACACTGATGCCATGCAGAGACCATCATCACTCCCCTTATCTCAAGAGCCACGGTCTTTACTGTACTTGTTAATGTATATCTCTTGCCAGAACTGCCGCTTTGAATCCTACTTGGAGTGGGTCAAGTAGAACCAGAGGTGTTAAATTGGAGTTGTGACCCAGATGCAAGTGATGTTTTGGAGAATTGCATGGGGTATAGAGGCTGCAGTCTTTTGCACCTTTGTTAGTGCACCCATTCCCATGCCAGAAACACTTGTTTAAATCATACAAGGTCAAGTAGAAAATGCAGTGTTAAACTGGTGCCATGACCCAGATGGAAGTGAGGATAAGAGGGTGAGTGCACCGGATGGCTGTGCAAGTAAACCTTTCTCCCCTGATCTTGAGAGGTGCATTAGAGATTGATGCTGCTTTGGTGTCCCAACCAGATGGGAGTGAATGTAACAGAGGCCGGCTAGCAAACCATATCCTACTGATCCTGAGAGGTGCAGACACTAGGCTATAGTCTTTACCGTCATGGTTAGCATGCCAGCCTTCCTGGTCAGAATTGGTAGTTTTGAATCCCACACTGAGAGAGTTCAGTAGAACCAGAGGGGATATGCTGGTGCCATGATCAAGATGGAAGTACACTAGAAACTTCAGAATCTTTAGTATACATGTCAGTGAGTCTGTCTCCCACGCAAAAAGCATTGGTTTAAGTCCTGCTTGGAGGGGGTCAACTACAACTGGAGTAATTACATTGGTGTAACCAAGTGAATGAGGTTTAGGGGGCCAGCTACTGTAGCTGGGCAAGTAAACTTCACTCCTCTGATTTCAAGAGGAGCACTAGCTACAAATTCTAGAGCCTTTAGTATCCTTCATAGTGCCCTTGCAACCTATGGCAGAATTACCGGGTTAAATCAAATGAAACTGGAAGAGTTACATTGGTGACTATAATGACAGTGAGGTTTAGGGGTGTATTTAGGCTAGATAACGAAAGCTGAGTAGAGAGTAATCAGAGGGATCACAGGTAGAAAAGCAACACTATTGTTAATTCTACTTTTAGATTTTTCTTGATTTAGACATTTGTATGTTGTAGCAGTTTGAAATGAGTAAGTAGGTGTATGACCCTTTTAAGAGCATGCACACTTCTTTGTGTTTTTGCTCTGGTTGCATTAGACACG
Organism: Danio rerio; assembly: GCF_052040795.2. Classification (NCBI taxonomy): domain Eukaryota; kingdom Metazoa; phylum Chordata; class Actinopteri; order Cypriniformes; family Danionidae; genus Danio; species Danio rerio. The sequence continues at coordinate 38,181,302 of NC_141027.1, forward strand.
AGGCCTGCATGTATGTGAGGGTAATGTACTGTTGCTCCATTTATTTTCCGTTATTTCTGTAACGTTAACCCTGTGTGGCATTTTGTTTGTAAAGGACAGTATACCCATTTTCTGGAAAATAAAACACCACTGAGGGAAATCTTCAATGGGCTATCCATATTGCACCATACACAGGCCATTACAAGTTTCTACCACTGACTTTTTTTCCCTATGTCTTCTTACTGGGCCAAGTGTTGTTGGTTGAGGAGAAATGTAATTATAGCTGCTGTTTACCTTCCATTCCTGCTCGATGCGCATAGCATCATGAAACATGCTGATTATGTGTGATTGGGCTGTGTGGAGGTATGCAAATACAGGTTGACAGGCAGGTAGGGCATCTTATCATTGCTTTCAGACTGAATAAGGCCTCACATGAATGAGCTCTGATTATTCACAGATTTTGGTTTTTCTCTGCAATCTCCAGACAACTGTTGGTGAGCAAAAATCTGGTCTAAAATCGTGTATCTTGTACATGGCACTGGGTGTTCTCCACAAGCCAGTGTGACTATGACTGATGATTACCTCCTGTTCCTCCTACTTATTTTTCTGGGTCTCCTTCACAAAGTAACTAGCCTAAAATGTGAGTTTGTGTTTGCATTTATGTTTTATCTTTCCTCTCATCTAATAGCAATTCTAAATATCTTTCTTTTCATATTTTTGATATTGTAGATGATGAAGTCCAGAACCATAAAGGGGGAGTCTACAGATATCTACATTTTAACCAGCAACATTCATCAAAGAGAAGATAAGATGTATAAGTTAGGAAACAGAGGGGATTAAGTTACACTATGAATGTGACAAGTGATAATTAGGAAGAGTTACAGTTATTTTGTAGAACAAGCAGGAGTCAAGCTACTATAAAACATACTGTGCGGTTGATGACAGCCTAATGACCATGACATTCTGTCCTGATGACATCAGCTTGTCACACCCTTGGAAGTTCTACTGTTTACATGCTGAAGCTCAGTGTGTGATGTTTATACTGTGGGGTCATCATATGAGTTATGAGCTGATCCAGCACTGGCCCTAATCTTCACACTACAAGAATTTAAAAACAAATAAAACACTTACCTGAAGCCTTTCAAAACATCTATTTGTTTAAACAAGCAGAAGTCTTTGCATAGCAAAAGGAAAAATAGATAGTATGTTATGAGTTCAGACTGCATGATTTTAGCCTCGATTTTAACCCGTAAAAGATTTTGAGCATAAACTTTAAAAAATATGGACGTTGTATCCGTCACTCATAGGTTTCTGAAGAGTGCAAATGAAGCTACAAGTAGGCGTGGCCAACTGTTGCCATTTTATTTGCACGTCATTGCACCAAACAGGGTGACCAAACAAGGGCAAAGAGGAGTATGAGTATGAGCGGAGCTACAGATGCCTGCTTTGACAGGCTTTTCTTTTGGAGAAACGCTTAATACATTGTTACATTGTGACTCGTTTGTGTTCTGACCACATATGCTTGGCTGTGTAAAATATCAATAAAGTGTTTAATCTTTTAAAAACACTGTGGTAACACATTGAGCCACTAAGCATTGTTTTTATGACGTTTGTCTACAGGAGGAAAAGCAAATTACTTCCAAATACTTCATCTATAGTCTGTGTTAGTAAATGCAAGGCTTTTTATAAAATCCAGGCATAAAACTGTATAACAACTTTTCAGATAACTGTTCTATAGCCTACAGCTAATCAGTCTGTCTGATTCTGGAGTGCATTACAGCTCTAAAGAACATTATAAATGATAAATGATCTCAAGTAAAACAAATACATTTACAGGTATGGTATAATTTTACTCACCTGGCAAATGGAGGCAACTAGAATGGTTTGTGAGCACAATTAAGTGCACACAGCATGCCATATTATCTGATAATTGTAGAAAATAATCCCAAAAGGCAAACGATTGTTTAAAGCCTCATGAAACAAAACAAAAATACAAAGCATGTCGAGTTCATCGGCTAATCAGCAAGAATGACAGCGAGATTTTAATTTTTAATTATGCGGACTTAATATAACTTAATAAAAATGAAATAGAAGAGTTATAAAAAAATCACCCCCTTACAGTTGTCATGAAGGGTCACCTGTAAAATCGGCCAATTTAGCATTGCAGTCAATGAACATCTGGATTTCCTGGAGTCAGCTCTCAAAGGCGAGTCGATGAATTGCAGTTTCAGTTACTTCCGTATGGGCTTCATGAGGAAGAGCGGGATGTTGCCATTTGGTTTTGAGAAATCGCCAACAAATGCCTGAAAGCAAAGGCAAATCGGTGCTTGTTCACGTGAGTAACAATCAAAAACTACCAAAGGCACGAACTGAGAGAATCGCAGATGAGTTGTTGACACCAGTGAGATATTTGGTGTGCTATATATAGTATCTGGGGCTGTCCGCATTTCAAACTATGCTGTGTAAAATGTGTTCTGATTGAAAATATCATCAGCGATCACCTACAGCCAATGAGAGAGCAGCATCCACTAGTAAAGGTATCTGCAGGCCAGCGGGAGGTTGGGGGAGAAGTTAAAAGTGCTTATTTTCGGTTTATTTGGATCCAAGAAATGGAGGAAAAATCATAGTGGAAATTTGGCAGGAGCAGCCATGTCTGTTTGATATGTCATCTGAGCAATACCACAACCGTCTTGAAAAAGAAAAAAGTTAAGGAGAAATAGCTAACTCCCTTCAAAGCCAGGTGAGCAAAATAAGGAGATTCACTAAAGGCTTCTTTATCTTTTTATGTATTACATGACCTTGCGTTGTTTTCATGTCACTTCTCATGTGTGTTTGGTTGTGAGATGTAGCTTGCAGACCGAGACAAAGCTGTCGGAGATTCTTCCTATTTTAAAGTCATGTAGTCTGAACTCTGCATTAGTGTATGCAAAGTTGAATGCACAGCCTTTTAAAATGTGCTCAGTTTGAAAGTATACAGTACACCAACATAGGCACTTGAAACATGCATTAGAGTCTTCCTAGTCCAGTGATGTGCTTTTTCTTTCCAACAGATATATACCAAAATATATGTTCATATAAAATTTTAAATCAATTTGTGGAAATGCAGGGAGGCAGTGGCGCAGTAGGTAGTGCTGTCGCCTCACATCAAGAAGGTCACTGGGTCGCTGGTTCGAACCTAGGCTCAGTTGGCGTTTCTGTGTTAAGTTTGCATGTTCTCCCTGCCTTCGCGTGGAATTCCTCCTGGTGCTCCGGCTTCCCCCACAGTCCAAAACATGCAGTACAGGTGAATTGGTTAGGCTAAATTGACCGTAGTGTATGAATGTGTGTGTGGATACTTCCCAGAGATGGGTTGCGGCTGGAAGGGCATCCACTGCGTAAAAATGTGCTGGATAAGTTGGCGGTTCATTCCGCTGGGGTGACCCCGGATTGATAAAGGGACTAAGCCGACAAGAAAATGAATGAATGAATGAAAGTTGTGGAAATCACACAGGTGCTCACCAATTTAAACTTATTTTTGTCATCTTCTGTAGTTTGTTCTTTGTGTTTTGTTTTCCACTGTCACGATCACCAGCAATCTTAACTCTATAGATTGCTGGAAAACATTCACTATCACTAACGGACTACAGAATCGCCATTTTATGGACTACATCTCCATACATGCACTCCGCTCACACACACGTTCCTCATTCTGACTGATTACACACACACCACCGAAGGATTGTCAAGGACTAATTACACATACTATTTATGCAGCACATACACTCACTCCAGTCGCTGAGTCTTGTTTACATCCTGTGACATTACAACACGTTTCCTTTGTCTTGTTTTTCTGTGTGTTTACCCTCGCCTTGTTATTCTGTTTATCCCTGCCTGCCGCCAGCCTTGTGACCATCTGCCTGTTATTGGGACTACGATTCTGGATTGCCTTCCCCTGTTTGCCCGTGTTGACCATTGCTTGCCTGGCCTCCTTAATAAACCTGCATTTGAATCCTAACTCTGTTGTCAGTGTCACAATCCACCGGTTACACCTCCATTTCTAATTCAAATTGAAAGTGAGAGACGCATGTATATTGTGTATTGTGGGTCATGGGCACTGAACGCAAATGAAAACTAAGTATACCTTGAGCTAAAGAAAAGAAGAATGAAAACTAAACAATATTTAACTTTACATGCATAACCTAATTTCATCATAATTAAACTGCATTTATTTTATATGCAGTTTTGGCATCACTTCCACCACAAAAACTAGATTTTATGTAAATGAAGTGCTTATCAGGAACACAGCATTGTCAGTGACGAGTACACTTGAGACTTAATGAGACCTGATGTGTGAGGAAATTGAAATATTAGGCAAACATTATTTATACTGTGTGTCAAGTTCAATCAATATTGGATGTTTGTCGAGGACTGTTTAATTGTGTGCTTGTAGGGCACATACTGTAAATGCTAGATGTATAATTACCTTCAGCAAGACAAATGAGTCACCATTCTTGACCCAAAATGTTTAACTTGTCATTTCCCATCAGAATGTTGTTAAATACATGCTGTAATTTGTGGTGTGGTGAAAATGACAAACGGTCACCAGTGATGAATGTACAGTATGTGCACTGTTGTCCGTTGAAAAAATTTAAATAAAGTAGCTACGTTCTAAAAGTCCACATGGCCAAAATGTCTTAAGGTAAACAAATGTTAATATAAAATACCAGATCCTAATCCTACAGCTGCCATCAACTAAGAATTTGCATATTCACTCTGACATCTGTGATAGTGACAAACACTGTGAAGAAGAGCTGGTGAGATGAGCACATGAGTATCTGTGTCAGAGGATATTTTGGTATCATATGACTTCACTGCTCATATCCACATGCCGTGAAGCCCGAGTCTGTTTGTTTCCATTGTGACACAGCATGCTCTCACTTGGGTATCAGGGGACTCCTGTTTTCCAGAACATGACAGCACTTGATGACCAGTGACTGGACTGTAAATGGTCTCCATGAGATGGTGGGAGGGCTTGCTCTTCAGTCCTTTGGTTTACAGTTAGAAGACGAAAGTGGCGTGGCCTTTTAAAATGAGGAAGCAAACTCTCCTCTCTGGGTTTTATTTAGCCTTAATTCCAGTTGCATTTAATGTTTACAGTTTTATTAAACTCACCACATATACTATACACAATAATATTTTTGAGTCTGCAAATTCATATTAAGACATATTTTAATTCTATCTTCAATTTGTTTTTGATTCGGGTGTGATGCTTAAAATGGTAAGATTTAACTCTGTCATCTGATGTCTGTAATGAGTTAATTATTCTGAACATCTGTCCACTGCTGGACAGAGTTATTTAAGAAGATATTAGTTTATCATCAAATATTTTGTTCACAATATTTTTGTAATTTACAACTTTTTAAATTCATTTTTATTTCTCATGTGTTAAAAAAATCTGTCTACCATCTTATTCACTGGCAGGTTTTATGTGAGTGTATCAAACAAAATGTCTAAGAACATATAATTTGTGAATTCCTCGTATTTAATCCCAATGAAATTGGTGGAATTTAGTTTAACACTACATCAATAGTACTTAATACAATATAAATATTACTCTGAAATGTTTTCAAACTAAATAAATTAATTTTACTTGCGCAAATGTCCACTTTAAATTAAAAAAATGATTTTCAGGGCATGTTTGTGAATAGAAAATGTTTATTAAACAAATTCAGTCCCAACAATGTGTGAAGTATAGAGAAAATGCTACAAATGTTTTATTAATAATAATAATAATAATAGGTTTCCTCAGGGTGCTCCGGTTTCCCCCACAGTCTAAAATCATGCTCTATAGGGAAATTGGGTAAGATTAAATTTGGCCATAGTGTATGAGTGTGTCTGAGTGTGTATGGATGTTTCCAACATAGGCTCATTCTAAAAATGTAACCCTTCGTACATTTCTTGAGATCACGAATTAAGTAGCCAGAAGTACGTATTCTAAAATAAACACTACAAGGCGGTATGAGTGGATTGCTTTTTTTAACTGCTGATTGGGTTTAAAGAAGTAGGTGGGTGGGTCAATTGGTGCTTTTGAAAATACTATTGGTTGGGTTTAGGGAAGGAAGAGGATGGGTCAGTCGATGTATAGATGTAAGTGTGAACAGCAGGCATGAATGCCACTGGTCAGAGAAGTTTGAGATCTCAAAAAGCGTACACAGCAGCCTCTGGTAGATTCGCAAAAAAAAAAAAAAAAAAAAAAACCTTATCTCCTAGAACATTTTTGGTGCTTTCCAGAAATGTATATAGCGTTATGTTTCAGAATGACCCTGGGTTGGATGTTTCCCAATATTTGACTACCGCTGAAGGGGCATGTGCTGTGTAAAACATATGCTGGCTAAGTTGGAGGTTCGTTCCGCTGTGGCAACCCCAGATGAATAAAGGGACTAAGCCGAAGTAAAATAAATGAATAAATAATAAAAAATAAACTTAAATCTTTACATAGCACCTTTAAAAATGTTTTACAAACATAAAAAGTATGTACATTTTACATTTGTAATTCTTTTTGACATTGATTAAAATGTATATAATTTTACTAGAGGTAATTTTTAGTTCATACACACCCAGGTCCAAAATCACCCAAACTAGAAACATATAACATTTTTATTGTTTGTGCCTTGAATGTGTGGGTCAAGAAGGCACTGTCGCCTTTGTCTCCTCAGAGAAAATGGCGAAGGATAAAGTGTAGCTTTTCTTTGATTTGGTAATAACTAAAATCTGCTTTAGTGTTGGTTTCATTTTGACTATGGGTGTTTGTGTGCATGTACTGTAACTGGGTCAGGAAAATGTTCTAATCTAGGACAAATTAACAACATAATTTGTCACAACACAAATACGTAATAACTATGGACAGCTTTTACTCAATTGCCAACTTCACTTCAAGCAGTTTCACTGACATCCTTTAAAGTCAGCCAATGATTACAGCACTTAATCATTCCCTGCAAATCTACAAACACTCACAGCGCTCAGCATAAAACACACAAATATTGCTTAACCCATGAAGCCTACCCGTGCTCACAGTAGGCATCAGAACACACTGTCGTGTCTCAAACACACGTTGACTCTCATAAACCCACACACACCGCTCACATTATGACACAATATATTTATACAATTACACACAATAAAAAAATCAGCTGGATGCATCACTGTATGAAGCACTATTAACGTGATAAAAGCAATGATGTCAGCATAATGAAAGTATTATAAAACTTTCAATGATGAATAATCATACTCGCTTTGATAAACAAAACAAAATTCCGAAGCCTCCTAAAGTAATACCAAGGGTATCTTTAAACACAGTTAAGTAGAGAGCTTATTAACTCATAGGGGAAAAGTTTTTTAAACCCTAAATTTACACTGAGCACCATTTTCACATAATAACAGGCCAGTGTAGCACACAGACCAACTGACCATCTCAGCATGAGATATCACTTTTTTTCAATGGAAAAAAAAGAGATAAAGATATCTTAATTATTTGACCGGAAATATTCTTGACAGGAAATTATTTCTTATTCCTTTCAGAGAAAATAACAATGACACTAACAAATTCTTATCAACCATCAATTCTTAGTATTAATTGTTTAGAAAAAAGGAAAAAACTGACAGTTTTTTACAATAATATGGATTGTTAAAAACAAAACAAAAAAAGAAAAAAAATATTTTAAAAACCCTTTTTTAATCATGAGGAATCCAACATCTACATGTTTTTTTGTAAAATGCTTTTGTTAGCAATTACAATACAACAAATATAAAGTAGAAAACTAAGAGTGTAGGTCCATTAATTCAATAATCATATTTTTGAACAACTTACCTTACCAACCCAACGAGGACTTAATGAGAATTATTGAGATAATGCCAATCCTGCAGGGACTTCGAGGACAGAAGAAATCGTATGCAATACACAAACTGTAATTATTGTAATGATGAGATCACGTCATTGACTTTTATTGTAAAACTCCAGGTTATATATATATATATATATATATATATATATATATATATATATATATATATATATATATATATATATATATATATATATATATATATATATATATATATATATATATATATATATATATACACACACACACACACACACACACACAAGCACACACACACACACCCACACCCACACACACACACACACACACACACACACACACACACACACACACACACACACACACACACACACACACACAGTTGAAGTCAGAATTATTAGCACACCTCTATATTTTTCTAAATTTCTGTTTAATGGAGAGAGGATTTTTTTTAACAAATTTCTAATAACTCATCTATAATAACAGATTTATTTTGTCTTAGCCTTAATGACAGAAAATAAAATTTCACTAGATATTTTTCAAGACACTTCTAATCAGCTTAAAGTGACATTTAAAGGCTTAACTAGGTTAATTAGGTTAACTAGGCAGGTTGGGGTAATTAGGCAAGTTATTATATAGCAATGATTTGTTCTGTAGACTATTGAAAGAATATACAAATGGGCTAATAATTTTGACTTTTGACTTGATTTTTAGTTTTTAAAAAATTTAAAAATGATTTTATTCTAGCCAAAATAAAACAAATAAGAGTTTCACCAGAAGAAAAAATATTATCAGACATACTGTGAAAATTTCCTTGCTCTGTTAAAGAGGAACTAATAATTCAACTGTGTACATGTAGACATTGTCTACCTTTTACAAAACACCTTAACTCTTTCTGATTTTGACTGTAATGTAATAACAGTTGTGAAGCAGCTTTGGATTGCTAATTATTGTAAAACGCACCACACAAATAAATGTCTATTGAAGTAGAAAATTAATTCCACAAATATAACTTTTTTTCTTGATATGTTTTGAAAACATATTGAAAAAAATTAAATGGTTGAATCTAAGCTGTAAAAATGCTCATTTGATGTCAGACATCAGATTTTATGAGTATACAGGTATATATTTAGTAAAAATGTTGCAACAATTCTGAATAAATATGGGGCACAAGTAAAAAGTTATAAGCTATTACAATTTATCGCTTTCTGTAATTTCAGCAATCATAACAAGATTATTACAAACCACACAGTGCATAGATCTAGCATATTTATGTACAACATGTATGTAGAGATCACAAACACACTGACACAAACGGGTTTAAAAATAAAACCTCATCAGCTACTGGTAAACCAAAAAAGCAATAGTAATCATGATTTGGTCCAAAATATTCATACCTCTTTTCTCACTTAAATCGAGTCGAAAACATTTTAGTGACACGTGGTAAAGATCAGTATGCACACTTCATGACGCATTTTTCCATTGGCTTGTCAAAGTATGTCATAACAGTACTCTCTCTGTAAGACAGTCATCCTCAATTTCTGACTCTCAGAAAATATTTGTAAATACCTTTTATCTATTTTCTGAAATAGCTCAAATCATACAGCCATAAGAGCAGTGATTATTTTGGAGGGATTTTGTAGTGTTTATTAAAGTCAACACAGGCTCATTGGAAATATGTGCTCCAGCCTACATTTTTGTGAACTCGCAAAAATTTACTTCAACATACATCTGACTGCAGTTAAAATAAACGCCACAGTGCAGTATGACAAGAACAACTTTTGTTCCTTTCACACTAATGATATTTACAGGAACATTTTATTAACAAATGAAGGATTTTTCAGTGCGGTTTTGTCCACAACACCAAATAAACACAGAAAAAAATTAAATGTTGTCTATGATTTGTATTAGAAAGCGTTTGCCTCACTTATCTCTATATACACAACTTGTCTGGTGTCAGTTTGCTCGGAGCTCATTTTACAGGTTTTGTAATGCAGAGTGCTCGAATTTGAGTCTGTCGAAGCATGCTTCTACAAAAGAGATAAAAGCAAAGATAAAACTATGTGGTCACATTGTACTTTCTCTTCTGTTTGCTATTAAAATCACCATTGGTTAATAATAAAAAAGAAAGCAAAAAAGAAAACACCATAAGTTGGGTTTAGGGAAGGATTTAGGTCAGTGGTTCACTAGGTAATCTGTACGACTAGACTCACCTTCACACAGACGTGAACAAAAAGGATGCGGATCTGAAACGCACAACAAATTGCATCCTGCAAAATGTATTTTAGATTCTCAGAAATGTACACATGGCCCTCTAGTGGATTTGTCATTTGAAATGTGCAACAAAACATACCTGGATCAATGCATTTTATATTCTGCAAAAAAGTAGGCCGAGACACGTATTTCCAATGAGCCTGGGTTGAATAAAATGGTTCAAATTGATGAAGAATTTCCTAAAACCTTTAGCAGTATGCTTGCAAACATTTGTTAAAATACTGTTCTGAATCATGTCATACATTCTCCTGATTCACCTTTTAGGAGAACATCAGAAAATGAATTTCAGACACGGATCTGATAAATGCTTAGAAATCTATAAATCCTTAAACTCAGTTTGGCAATTCAGTGACTAGAAACCATGCGGGATTCACAGGTGCCAAACCTCCTGTTTCTCAATACAACAAAAATTGATATTGTGTTGCAAGTACAGTTTTATGAAATGAAACTCTTTCAGTGCAAACAAAAACAGTTTAGCCTATTCAAATAAACATATTCATGCAGATGAAAACTGAATCCCCCAAGTCAAAATGTGCTAACTTTGTGTCTTATACCGAATCATTCGATGACTGAATAATGTTGTCGCTCCAAATGTAGCAATACACAGGGTCGATTGTTGAATGCCAACTCACAGGTGCTGCAACTGACACTGTTTATGACAGAGGACAATTGAAAAGTGCACAAAGAGGTAGAGTTACTGCACACATCTACTGATGCAATATATATTGCACATAAATAATTGATTCTAATTAAAATTCCCTCGTGTTAGCATAAACACTGAAGATTAAGAAACTGTGCTGGACACTTTTACTTAATCAAGTTCTGTTTCAAACTCATGAAAAATGACAGCAGGGCAAATTAACATGTCAAGTGGCTATAACCAAATAATTAGGGGAATAATAAAGGCCTTCAATACAACCCGCGTTTTACTAAAAGAAAAAAAAAGTTATAGTCTATTGTAGTATGTAATATATATATATATATATATATATATATATATATATATATATATATATATATATATATATACAATACAATCTGCTATAATAATAATAATAATAATAATAATAATAATAATTTTACTATACATTAAAGCCTTAGTTGTGAAAATGTGATTACATTTGAAAAAATATTACTGTTTTAAATTGTAAGTTTGGTATTACTAAATTGTAAATTATTAATATTAAGTAAATAAATATTAATTAGATTATCTTCATTAAGTAACAAATAAGGGAAATACTTTGTTACACAATTGCATGTGCTTATAATAATAATGGCAGTGAATTCTGCCAGTTGCGTGCAATTAACCCTAAATTAATATTACATATTGTATGTATAAATAATTAGATAGTGATAAGGACACTGTATAATAAGGTGAATAATAAGAATTTGTGGTTTAATGCACTCGGGATATAAAATAAACCACTTTAGTTCCAGTCATGCAAAGAAAAAAATTTATGTAATCAATATTCTTTAAAAATATTGGATATATTTTTATGACATTTAAAGAGAAATTATTAATAACAGGGTAATTGGTGTGTGAACAATATTACATTGTTAAAGAATTTTATTCATTTCCACCTTGGTGACATGAATCAAACACTTACATTTTTATATATAATGTGCTTAATGTTTTAAATCATGAACATTTTTGGACTGTACCTTTATTCCTAAATATGATTAATTAATTTGTATTGCTTTCAAGAAGACTATAGGACAGGAAGAGACAAAGCTGTTGGTAGAAAAGTGGCCGGGGGGGTTGAACGAGGTTCATTGTTGACTCTCTCAAGACTCAAAACTCAACATTAAGAAACAGTGTTGAAAGAAAACTCCCTTTGGCGGACACACTCCTCCACTTCCGTTTCTCTCTATGTACACATTTTTCACTCTGTTTCGATCTTTTTCTCCCTCTTTCTTTTACCTCTTTGTGCCCCCACCCCACTTACAAGTTTGAGTTATGCTTTTTGGACAGAATTATTATCTGAGCTCCAGAATGCAGAAAAGCAACAAATCACTCAGGGACTATTCTGTTCCCCTCTGCGTCTCTGGGGAATGTGCTGGTAGCAATCAAATTAGTGCAACCCATTAAGAGATTTCACAGCTGTCAATGATGTATAGTGCAAAAAGTTCATTCTTCTCTCTCTGGACTCTTTCAGAAGAGTTATTGAGTGAGTTCAGTGTAATATTGGACTCATTTGTGTGTGTGTGTGTGTGTGTGTGTGTGTGTGTGTGTGTGTGTGTGTGTGTGTGCGTTTGTGTGTGTTTAGCTGTCTTTGGGGAATGTGTATCTTTTTTAGGGCTTACAAAACAAATATGCGACATATGCAAGTATATAAGATTATGTATCCTAAATACTGTATAACATGAAGAAACATATAGACAGAGGTACAGATTGGCTATTGTGCAATTCAGAACAAAATGGTGGATGAAATGTTATAAGGCCTGAGTTTGCTTTCATAAAGGCTAAAGGGCAAATGTGTTGAGGAAGTTGAGGTTTATTATTATTTTTTTCCACTGAACTCCACTAAAATGCTTTTGTTCTCATTAATCATTAGTTTGGTTGTTTTTTTACAGCCAACTTTCACTGTCCTTCTGGACACTTATAATTAAACTGTCTGCTTATTGCTTCTGTACCTTTAAGTTTTATACACTAACAATTACTAGGCTAAAGGGTCACTGCCACATGCACTGCTGAATACTGACCTCCCCAGTCAGAGAAGTTTGCCATTTCATTTTCAAATATATATGTAAATAAGTTAAACCAACCATACTTACAAACACACTTACATTGTGCAACAACATCAGATGGCCAAAAGAAGAACCAAACTGAAGGCTTAAATAGAACCAAACAAGACACAGGTGAGCAACAAAACTAACATCATGAACAAAGAGAATAGAAACTAAGGCTTCGTTTACATGGCCATCATACATTTTTAAAAGGTTTTATGAGCAGATGACAATGTCAAACAATTCTCTGTTTACACAGATCCACAATAATGTAAATAAAATTGTGTATGTCAGGCCAGTAGTTGGTAAGGTTACTGTACATAAACACTACAAACCTGTGTCCTGTAGTGTCCTAGTGTTGTTTAGATTGTCAATTACTCAAGTATGCATAAAGACTGAACCAACATAGGCTCATTCTGAAAACCTAGCCCGATATATGTTTGAGATTGCGAATTATGTAGCCAGAAGCAGGTATGGCTGCATTTCGTCTTTAAAACAAACGCTGCAGTGGGAGAGAATATGGTAAAATCTGAAAACATAGTGAAAATCAGGCAAGGGCTTTTCTTTTTCTGGATTGCATTTTAAAACTGTCGGTTGGGTTTAGGAAAGTGGGTGAGCGGGTCAATCAGTGCTTTTGAAAACACTATTGGTTGGGTTTAGGGAAGGAGGAGGGTGGGTCAGTCTGTCAGTCAGTCGGTGGGTCGGTCTGTCAGTCAGTCGGTCAGTCAGTCAGTCGACAGCAGCCTCTGGTGGATTTACGTGAGAACAGAAGCCACAAAGGGCACTCGTGAGAGAAATTAGAGATACCTGCGGGGACGTATTTGGCGCTCTCCAGAAACATATATATTGGTACATTTTCAGAATAAGCCTACCTGGGTTAGATTGAAGATGTAACATTTTTTAAAATGTACACAGAGAAAATAACAAAATTTTTTTAAAAAAAGTTTCCAAAAGTTTACCTTTTCATACTTAATTGTCCTATAAATGATGGGCAAAAATGTTTTCAGATTTTAGCAGAAATATTGTCATGTAATCCTTCAACACAGGATGAAAAGAAACACAAGAAACAGTCAACAAACACAACATAACTACAATGCCTTTACTACAAAAGTGCGTAGAATAATGTGTATCTAACAAAAAGACTTAATTTAAAGATGTCTTTGATTCTTAGGTACGAGAAAGTGTTGGATTACTGCTGTGTTTTTGAGGTAGAAAGGGGTTTGGTCAGTCTGCAGGCCTGTTTGACTTGTTAAGAATGGAAAGAGCTTGAATTGATGTAGGAGGCTGGCAGCTCTTTGGGCTATATGAGGGTTTTCTGTTTTCATGTCATCACTTCGGTGGGAGAATAACAGTGAGGAGAATAATGCCTCATATTTCATCATCCTGACTTCTAGAAAAAAGCCCTCTTCTCTTTTACACTGCTCTGACTGACTTGTTTGTCCTGTTACATCAGTAGCCTCTCTAGTACAATCCATCCATGTGCTACGGTTAAGCGTTCCACTGAACCCTCTCTACTCACAGTTGATAAACACTTCCCAGGCAAGACCACACATTCATCCACACTACTTTACATCACTGATCAGTAACAGTAATCCATCATCTGACTCTGCATTTCTACAATTCATGCGTTTACTCATCAGATTGCTCCAAAAATGAATATAATCAACAGCAGTATATGTCTATATTAAGATAAAAAAAACAACAACAAATGTATCTTGAGCAACATCATCTGTTAAGTTGTTCAACTAACATTTGTCTTGGAATCACTGGCTGTTGCACTTTTACCACCAGAATAAACAGAAGAGAATGCTTTTAAAAACACAAAAATGCTTGAAAAAAAGTTACAGTTGAAAGTAGCTGTTTTGCTAGGCTGAGAATGTTCATGGACAAAAACCACCAAAACAATCATGTATACACAAAATCTGTTCACACACATGCACTTTCAAAAGTATTTATACATATCCCATATATATATATATATATATATATATATATATATATATAATCTAGATTAATCTCAGTGTGAATGTGTATGGATATTTACCAGAAGGGCATGCGCTGTGTAAAACATGTGCTGGATAAGTTGGCGGTTCATTCCGCTATGGAAATACCAGATAAATATAGGGACTAAGCGAAAAGAAAATGAATGAATGAATAATCTCACTGTAATCTTGGAATTAATCTAGAAAAATCTAGATTAAAATGGCTCATTTGAATTCTATAGAAGGCATTCATAATATGTGTGCTACCCAAATAATGACATCAGAATGCAAAATGCATCACAAACTGCTTGAGAAACTGTTCTACGATGATATTTGGTGATGAAAATAAATTATATTTAATAAAATGTACTTGTTTTAACCAACTGTTTATTCAGTTAAACATGAATTTTGAACTGTAGGCCTACATAAACTCCAAACAGCAATTATTGATCACTTTAATCTGACTAAAGTCATAACTGAACTAAACAGAAATGGAATTAAGACATGTGGAGTATGCATATATTAAGGGGATTATTGAAGTAAACACCGCGATCAAACAATTACGGTCATGTAGGACTTTTTGCCATATTTTCCGACAAGATCCAGACATGCGGCTGTCAGTAAAGGACCACACACACAGACACACACACAAACACACACACATATTGCGAAATGCGGAAGTTTTTTTCAATCTATTTGGCGTGCATTATTAAATTCCATAACACTCTCACCAGTTCTTACTCCTTATTTGTGTCTAATACCCCAGTTTGTCACGGGGGCATGAAGGAAATGTTCATGAGTGAAAGTGCTGAACTACAGTTTAAGTCATCCAAAATTACAGGAAACTCTTACATGAATGCACTTCACATAAACACATTAATTATATTATTGTATATAAAGGCAAATAACTAGATTAAAGATGTCCAAGTGAGCGTAGTCAGTATGTCTTCGAAGTAAGTGAAAGATCCAGAAAGGCATCCCACTGATTTGATTCAGAAGAGCACTTTTTTGTCAGACAGCACACCGGTTTGAGTTTCATTCACCATCATTCATTTTAAAAAGCACCCGCTCTATTTTATTTGTATGGTTTACTCGAATGCATAAACTCTACAGGTGCACGTCACGTCTGATGTGGTAATTTCACAGTAGGAATACACACAGTGTATTCCCCCACCTATTCATTCTCGCCATCTACAGAGCAATTCTGCCAGGTATACATCCGCACTAAAACATCAAGGTGAAAGTCATCATAGCTTGCGTAGAATAGACCCAGCTCCCAACCCAACTTTGAGAATAGATTAACAGTGATTTTTTTTTGTTAACGCGGCAAGTCACGTACAACCAAAATATATATATATTACCTGACAAAAATCTTGTTACCTATCCAAGTTTTAGGAACAACAAATTATAACTTGACTTCTAGTTGATCCTTTGATATCAGAAGCGGCTTATATGAAAGACTAAGGCCTCTAGATTACACTTATTTCACCGTAATAAAAAGGATCATGCCTTAATTTGAAATTATTTAATCAGCACAGTAAAGTCTGACTTTGTCCAGACAAAAGTCGTCACTTAACAGAAATAATGTACAGTATAGAATATAAAGTCATGGTGCAGTGGAAAAAGAATTAACATTGTGTATGATTCCCATGAGCTTGGAGGACTGCAGCCATACATCTCTGCAATGACTCTAATAACTTGATGAAGTCACCTGGAATGGCCAAGAAAGCGTTCTTGCAGGACTCCCAGAGATCATCAACATTATCTGGATTCATCTTCAATGCCTCCTCCTTCATCTTACCCCAGACATGCGCAATAATGTGCAACTCTGGTGACTGGGCTGGCCAATCTTGAAGCACCTTGACCTTCTTTGCTTTAAGGAACTATGATGTGGAGGCTGAGGTATAAGAAGTAGCTCTATCCTGCTGAAGAATTTGCCCTCTCCTGTGGTTTGTAATGTAATGTGCAGCACAAATGCCTTGATACCGCAGGCTGTTGATGTTGCCATCCACTTTGCAGATCTCTCACATGCCCTCATGCTGAATGTAAACCCAAACCATGATTTTTCTTTCTTCTGCAGTATTTGTGATGGCTGGGATGAAGTTCAACAGATGATGCATTGAAAAATCTACCTTCTGCCAACTTTTCCAAATGATCAACTTAAAGTCAAGTTATTATTTGATGCTATTTTAACTAGGATCAGGTAATGTAATTCTAAATGCATAATACTTGAGTGGAATCCATTAACCATAAACAAAGTTTTTTTTAGTGTTTGGAAAATATATTTTTTTAGTAACACTGTACATGTCTTTATTGTCGTAATGAAAATTAAATGTATCCTGACCAAAAAACGTATTAATTAATAAATTATTAATTTATAAAATTAATTAAACCCCAAATCTTTAAACTGTGTATGCATACTGTTTGATCACAGTAAAAAAGAAAACAACGACTAAAATCAAACAGTACATTCTGTGCTGCAGCCGAATGTCAAGATATCTAGTCCTGAATGCTGAGCATGTCTCCACAGGGGCAAACAGAATAAAACTTGGAGAAATTTGTTGGCTCAGCTGGATAT
Source organism: Danio rerio (assembly GCF_052040795.2). Taxonomy (NCBI): domain Eukaryota; kingdom Metazoa; phylum Chordata; class Actinopteri; order Cypriniformes; family Danionidae; genus Danio; species Danio rerio. The sequence continues at coordinate 38,198,701 of NC_141027.1, forward strand.
ACTACACATATATTAGACATTTAACTGATAGAATTCAGTGTGTGTGTAAAATTAAAGATAGTTCTGAAGATCTGTGCTGACAGGTAAAGAGAGGGGAGTGATAGATGAAATATTAGTGTTGGCAGGTTGTAGCAAAGGTGCAGTGTGCTCAACATCTCTCGCTCTTTCTTACAAGAAAGAACAATGCATAGTTTAATAATTCAGTTTCAAATGCCTCACGACATTTTAAGTAAATACATTACAGCAATTAATTATAACATTACAAGCACCTTAGTGTAATAGACCAGTGAAATATTCAGTTTAGACCTATACACAGTACATACTATAGTGCACACTGAACTAAATTCAACATTTTATTTAAAGATTTGTTTACATTTTGAAATCATATTGTATCTAAGGCTGCTTTACAAGAATAGCTTTACAACAATGTTTGTTTTTTTCTTACCATGTGACTTCAGGAATGAAAAACTCCTTAAGTAGTTAAAATAGAGGAGGAACTACAGGTACCTTAAGAGGAACTGAGACTTTGCTGGAAAAGCCCACCGCCTCGGACTGACACATATTCACAAAACATACATTTACAACTAGGGCTGCATAATATATAGTTTCAGCATCGATTTCGTAATATAATCCTTCGCAATAGTCACATCACAGGATGTGCAATATTGATTTTGTATTATAATTCATAATTTGCATGTGTTTTTGATGCCTGTGATTGTATAATGACCTTAAAAGCATTTAGGCATAAGAAATTGCACCATTTGTGACTTTAATGACAATGATTACATCTATTGAATTATTTTGATCATGCAGTTACTGTACTTGAATACTTGTGGCTCAGGAAATGATAAAACACTTTATTTAGTTGTATCCTTTTCCTGATTGTATTTATAGTTTGTTAAGCATAAAAATTCTCACAACACATGCTAATAAAGAAATGCACTGCAAATAGCACAGACCACAACGAAAATGTGTCGGGGGACCCCAAAAAGTTTATAGATGGTTTATTAGATTTTATGGAGATGCACTTTTTCCAAATTACTTACCAATTACTTTCCAAATAGAGATATTAAGGGTGCTTTCACACCTATACTTTTGTTTCGGAACCTGTCTCGTTTGCCCAGTTAGCACGGTTCATTTGGCAAACAATTGCTCTGAGATCGCTTGAATGAAGTGGTCTCGGCTCGATTGAAACAACCTCTGAAGCGGATCGATTGTTGTGAGAAAGTGATACAATCCGAGCTCGGTTATATCACAGTGTTTTATAGATATGTAATAGGCATACGTCTTTATGAAGAGAGAATTATGAGTAGGGCATTCAACAGACATTCTAAGTCTCTCAGAAGTTTCGGGAGTCTTCCGCAATTGCATAACCCTAACCCAAACGAGTGATAATCTATCGGCAATAGTGCATCTCGTTACTGGTCCGCAAATACTTTGCGCAGCCTTCTCACCCCTCCCTACTGCATCCCTCCTCGCTCTTCAGACACGTCGCACACACCTTGTCAAAGAGAGGGGTCTGGCTGCAGACTCGGTGCAGTGCAATCTGAGCTGCATCCAATGCTTTTTAATCCGCTCACCTAACCCCACCCCTTACCCTACCCATCGCAGTGACGTCACTCACTCCATTGAGTGCATTGTGTCTTACATTGCATCGCTGAGTGATGCAATCGCAGCTTGCATCATAAAGGCTGCATCCAGATACTATTGTGTCAAGCACCACCAAACCACCAGGAGTTTACTCACTTGTGACTTGTTTTAGCTCTTTTGGTTCGTTTAGAAACTTTGCCGTGTAAAAGCAATCCGCACCAAGAGCAAAGAGCAACAATGTAACAATTGTAATCCCTGTTTCGGAACAACTGAATCAATTCACAGGAGTGAAAGCACCGTAAGTCATCTGGTAAAATTGTGTTCACATCATAATATATATCGAAAAAAACAAACAAAAAAAAAAAAAAACGCAATGCTAGATTTTACCAATATCCCACAACCATATTCTCAACTGATGTGATTTAGCCGTAGAATATTACTTCAAATATCAACTTTGAAAATATTAACTTGTTTTTCAAAACAATGACATTATAAAAAAGGGAAAATTTCTTTCAAAAGTAACTCAAGTTTACATTTTTTCTGCACTTTATCACTACTTTTTCTCTGTCCATGCTTTTTAGTTCATAAATACTTTTCCCCCATGTTTCCCTCAGAGAGCATTGTATTTATGTCATGCTCATACTAACACCAAAAACTTGCTGTGTCCTGGATTTCCACACACTGGACCTTTTGCTCCCCCTAAAGCGCAATGCTGGCACACCTCAATGGCTTTATATATTTTTGCATTGAAAGTCTGCATTGTTAAAGAGATTTGTTTGAATTAATAATGCGGCTGCATGGATAAAATCACAGCAATAATACAACAACGTGGCTATTCATGCATCTTTAAGCCTTTTACAAACTTGAAATAAACATTAGTCAACCACAGACCACTTTAATTTGTACATTTAATTTTTTTGTGGACCTGCAGATGCAATGACCAACTCTCAGTGCATGCAGGTAATCAAAAAACAAGCTCTTGATCAATAGCAAGCAGCCAGGATCACATCAATCCAGAATGAAGGCAGACAGAGAGAGATAGAGAGTGCGTTTGTGCTTGGAGAGAGGGAGAGAGAGAGAGAGAGAGAGAGAGAGATGACTGTGAAGGCAGATATGGGCTTTAGCAAACAGGACGCTGTGACACTAGGTGCAAAGGTAGAGCTGAGGAAGATAAGACCTGCTCTTAACAGGCAGATGAGATACTATTTGGCAGCCAGAGGGCATTTTGATAAGCCAAGAGCACACACACGACTTGATAAGTCGGGTCATACACATAAAGACCCATATTGATTGGTAAGGTCACACACACATACACAGACAGACTTCAATAATTAACATGCCTGTTGTTAGGTGAGGTTGGTCTGTGGACTATTTAGTTTTTACTAAAACAATGACATCAGTACACACAGGTGACCCAGACAAGGGTAGTTTAATAATTGAGGATTGAGTATATGAGTACATTGTATTTATATATAACATCTATAATGATAAATGATTTTAGCCCAGCAAGTTAAAGAACAGTCAGCACCCAAGGTTTAGTAGAGAATTGTGCAAAAATCTCTAAATGAACCTATAAATGCAATCTTGTGAGTCAATTACTGCAGGCTGGCATTATTTTTTAGAATCAGATGAGTTGATAAAAATGTTTGCATTCAAACTGATTCAGTAAGACTGAGGGAAGTATATATCTGTGGGAAGGTTTGCATGGATGTGCTGCTAATACAGCGCTTCAGTTATTAGTCTATTTGGCATGATTCTGCCTATTCTTGCGTCTCTTACTGCAAGTTAACCAATAACAAATAGTGTATGAATGGTACATTTTTTGTTCGAAAACAAGCTTGGTTGGCCTATCTTTGATTAGGCTGTTCTTGTGGTAAAGGCAAAATATGAAACTGTTCTGGAAAAAATGGAAACCCTGGTCACGCTTTTTGGGGGCTATTCAAAGTTCTGATTGGGTTACAGGCATACTTACCCCTGATGTAGTGCCGTTTATGTTTTTAACACTACCAAGCTGAACAGAATACGTCACATTATCTACTTGCGTTTCCTGGCGTCATGGCACAAATTAATTCTCAAGCGAATCTACGGCCCTGTACTTCCTCCACCTAGCCTTTATGTTAATCCGGCAATGAGTACTTACAAATACACGCAGAAAGTGATATTATATTTTAAAAAATCTCAATTTTAGACCATGTTTTAAGGTTGTGTTTGAACAATTACTTACTATCCTTTGGCTTAGTGCCTGATTTATTAGCTAGGAGCTAGCTCTCTTCAACTCACAGGGTTGCCCACTGAAGCTAAACAAGGCTGCGCTCGGTCAGTACCTGGATGGGAGACCACATGGGTACACTAGGTTACTGCCAGAAGTGGTGTTCGTGAGACCAGCAGGGGGTGCTCAACCAGCGGTTTGTGTGAAAGCTTGTACAAACCGGGACGCTTTTTGTTTGCGTTTATCGTCAGCGATTTTCAAGACGTTTTTTCTGACTCAAATCCAAGCGATTTTTAAGTGTCGAGCAGAAGAGTATGCAAAATCACTGACAGCAATCTGATTGGTGGAGAAGGTTTTGATGTGGCGCGTCACAACAAAAAAAAAAAGAGCATGAGGAGTTTCCTTAAAAATGATGCTTTTGCGCCTGCCATTTTGCGCATTGGTGTGCACAATCGCATTGGCGCCCTTTATTAAGGCACGAGGCGTTAAACGTTGACGAAAAACGTGAGCAAAAAGCTTCCCGGTGTGCCTTAAGTCCAAAGGCCCCAGTATATTGATGGGGACTCTATTTTACTCAATGAGTGCCATCTTTCGGATGAGAAGTTAAATCGAGGTCCTGACTCTGTGTGGTCGTTAAAATCTCAGGATGTTCTTCGAAAAAGAATAGAGGTTTACCCCGGCATCCTAGCCAAATAGGCCTCCAAACCATTTCCATATCATAATTGGCTTCCTCACTCTGTGTGTCGTGTCATACAGGCGGATGCTGCACACTGGTGGTGGATAAGGAGATTCCCCCCAAAAATGTGTAAAGTGCTTTGAGTGTCCTGAAAAGCTCTATATAAATGAAAGGAATTATAATTATTAGGGGTCGCCATAGTGGAATGAACCACCAATTACTCTGGCATATGTTTACTGTAGCGCATACCCTTCCGGTCACAACCCAACACTAAGAGTAGCCTACATCAATTCATGAACCCAACTCATGAACACAGGACAGTTTGCTTTAAAACTGCCGATGAACATGCAAGCAGCAGTGTAATAACATTACTGCAAAAAAATCACCAAAGACACATTTTTAAACTAGTTCTTTTGTGTTTCAAAGCAAGAAAGTTAGTCAAACAAGTCTTTGAACAACACAAGTGTTCATAAATAATGACAGATTTTTCATTTAAGGGTGAACTATCCCTTTAAGGATAGGAAAGAAATATTGTACCAAGGACAAAAAGCAGAGCATATATGGATTAGAAAGTTACAGTATTGCATCATTCCTATTTAAAAATCCAGCTAAAGGGGAGAATTTATGAAATAAAAAAGCATAACAGGGAGCACAGCAACTGCAAACATTTCAAGCACCATGACTCACAAGGCTGTCTGTTCAAAAAAAAAAAGTATATATATTTATTCAGGCATCATCATTAAACAGAAGATAACACATACTTAACACTTAAAATAAACAGTATTTCTCATTCAAGATGATACAAATCAGACACAAACTGACATGATTCTCGCTAATATGAGTTAATTGATGTGCCCAAGATGTAAATTAACCGCTCATTTAATGCCAAAATCTCTTTTCAAATTTTATGAGGGTGAATATCAAGCCAGAGGACTGAAGCCTGCGGCAATGACGAGTGTAATCTATCAGATCTCTGAGGGAAAGAAGCTCTCACACAAACATGACCCAGCATGAGGCAGCACAACACTCCCACACCTCATGCACAGCAACACACAAACACAATGGGTCCATCTAAAAATGCATATGATTATAAACATTATTATTATAAATAGAGCAATTCTAGTATTTAGAAGGTTACTATGCAAGAAGGATATATGATGAAAAAAACAATGTTTTCTTTCTTTCTACAGATAAAAAATTAATGGAATGTAAAAAATGTAATTAATTATAACAAGAACTGTCTTGCATTCAGTGTTTTAAGTATTTTGGCTTGCTTTCAGTCACTGAGTAATTAGTGATATTGGCTCTTGCAAACCCATTCCATCTTTTTTCTAACTGGTCATGCAAAATATATTAACGTGTCTACTAAAAAAACTTTAAGTAATAACATGCATCTGTCTTTCCCCTTTTCTCACCTCATTTTTATTCATTTAGATTCCATTAATAGTTAAAATATAACATCCACTGGTGTCATGAAAAAGAAAGGACGTAGTAACATTTCAAGAGATTATGTGCTCTATTTATATAACTAAAATGCACATTTTAAAGTCAAATTAAAGCTGCAAAGCAGTTAAAAAGTGGTTCCAGTGGTTAAAGGTGCAGTAGGTGATCAGTCAAAATACTAACCGTTTAGCATAATAGCTTTAAAAACACAGTCCCTCCCCTGCCGTCCAAAGACACGCCTCCTCAAATCAGGAACGCACACATTAAAGATGACAGTAGACAACACACTAGATCATGCCATTCGCCAGTAAGAAAACATTATAGTACTTTATAATACTACAATTCTGAACGAAAAACTGAATTTTATCTAGCACAGTTTCAGTTATGTAGTTAGCAAAAAAAAACTTGTCATAATGTGCTGTTTTTTATGCATGCAAGGATCGCTGGTCTCACTTTCTCACTTGCTTTGTCCTAAAGCCACTACTGTATGCTTAGTGGTAGGTCTATGGGGTGCAAGAATTACACTTATTACTAAGTCATAATAACATGCTTTTTTCAGAGCGAATATTCAAAGTAGCATGGTCAACAATATAGAAAGCATGTCACAGGTTGTCATTGATCAAAAATGAACCAATGTGAATATATAACCAACTTCACCTCAGTAAAGCAGGCTAGGTGGAATAGCACTATTTACTTTGACTATTATAAAGTACGTTGCCACTCAAACTTTTAGGCTTAACCCATTTATCCCATTTATTTAGTTCTCAATCACTCATTCACTCACCTTCCTTTAGCTTACTCAGTTTTTTTTCCTTTAGGGGTCTCCAAAGCAAAATGAACCACCACTATGTTTTCTGGCCCATGTTTTACCCGCAAATGCCCTTTATGTCGCAACCCAGCACTAAGGGTACAATAACTTATGAAATACGTTTTGTCTTTAAACTAAATAAAAATCGAGATTATCGATGCTGTAAAAGTCCCTTATGAAACTGAAAATAGTCACATCAATCGTTCGCCAGAAGATTTCAGTTGCTGAACAACACTTCAGGGCATATAACCCATTTGTAACAATAACATCTACATCAGCTTTGTGTGACAAAAGTAGTTTTAAAACATAACATTACTTGTCTAAAAGAAATACTTCAGCCATGGTGTCTTCCTTCCTCCAACATCCAAAAGTAATTCCAATATTGATTCAGGATTTTAAAGTTTAAAGTTTTGATTTAGTATTCATCTTTACCGCTCTCTCTCTTCTGTGCACTTGAATGTGGCACACATGTGCGCACAAACATTCAACCAGCACAACAAAATATATTCATGAAGACAATCACCTACTGCACCTTTTTGTTATTTTAGTTACAAACACAAACAAACAATGAAAAACACACGTATTACAGTATTTACTCATCTTTGTTAATGTTAGCTAATGGAAATACAGCTATTAATTGCAAATTAGCTCATTAACTAATGTTAGCAAGCACAATTTTGGATTGTAATAATGCATTAGTAAAAGTTGACACTTTAGTTTGGGTTACAATAAATGCTACTAACTACTGGCTTCTTACCTTCCTTTTGTTAAAATATTAACTGTTCATTAGTAGTAATAAAGTATTATCTTATTTCACATCCCTCAACCTAAACCCAACTTTTACCTATTAATAAACAGCTAATTAGTAGTTTATTAAAGTTTGTAGTTTAGTTTAAAATGATTTGTTAATACAGTGAATAATGACCTAAACTATACCATAAGTGATGTACAATTATTACCATAAGTGATGTACAATTATTAATCATAATTAGTAAATGTACTGTAGGTAAATGCATAAATGTAACCTCATTGTAAAGTGTGACAATATTATGTTAATGTACGTAAACGTAAATGTGTGCAGCTTTCATATAGGAAAGTATCCAAATATGCCGTGACTAAGCTTAAGGTTATTTTACACTTTCACTCCTCCACCCTATTCTGGTTCTCTCTCTCTCTTAATCTGTCCTGTCATTTCCGTCATTTTTTAAACTCACCATTAGACTTGTGCTATTCAGAGTCTGACCTTTGCTCCTGTGCTAGTAAAGTGACCTCCACAAAAGGTCAGGACTCATATTTTCCTTTTTTCCCCTCTCTTTTAGTCAACAGGGTGAGTCAGTTGGGTAAATCATTAGTGAACACGAAGCCATAATTCAACCAACCTGAACATTGAGCTGGTGTCCGATTTTTTGGTTGAAAAAGAGTTTCAAAGGTATTCATTGCCAGAGCAATTTAATATCATGTTTCTGTGTCATTTCTGTTCTGTCACTTAAGTCTGAAAAAAAGCAGGAAAAGAGAAAGCTGATAAACGCCACGGGCCTGCTGTGAACTTCACCCTATACTGTATATACAGACAGCAATCATCACAGGGGAAAATAATGCTTGCATAATTACAGACATTTTCCTAATTAAACTAACCATAAAATCATAATTGTCCTGGGTGTGAGTCACCAACTTCTCACACAGTTTAAAAGTAATTAAGCATTTTATATGTGCTTGTATTATTTCCGTTATGTTATATTTGTTCATTATTAACGCATAAACATTTTGTATACTGTTTAAAAAAACTAACTCTGTGGTATCATGATTTTAATATTAATATTCATAAAGACTAGTTTAGTTTATTTATAAATCAATTTAGGTTAGATTATAACAAGAATAACAACAAGTGTCGTAAACAATTAGTTTAGAGAATACCAGTAATCATTCCTTACAAAAACATGCTGAGCTATACCTTGCAATAAATTAAACTACAGGATCTAGGTGTTTATTTTTTATGGCAGAGAGCATCCAGATCTATATGAAGTGATTTTATTGCAGAGAGACTGAATTTGAGGATATTAGTGTGTGAAGCTTATGTACAATGTAGTATTACCAGACAAAGCAATTTTACATTAATGCAACAGATTGACTCTCGATATGTATCATGCACTCAGAAAATTCTGTTTGTTGTTTGTTTAAACTTCATATTTAAAATGAACTGAAACAAAATTTAAGTTGTCCCCCCAAAAACCTAATGTTTTCCAACTTCATGTTTTAAATCGATTGTGTGGAAACCACCATTTTTTACAGTTTAACCCAGAACACTTAAACTGCTATATTTAGTGAACACAAGCTACCAGTGCCTCACAGTAACACAGGGACATCACCAACACTGGTTAATAATTGTTATGGAATTTTCCAATTCATAACCAAGCTCTGCCCATTCTCTCATATGCACATAACCTAGTCTTCCAATAACTAAACACGTATTGCAGACATATGTATGTGCATTATTCATTGCATAGGAAAAAGCCATTTGTCTGAAAACGTGTGTGTGTGTGTGTGTGTGTGTGTGTGTGTGTGTGTGTGTGTGTGTGTGTGTGTGTGTGTATAAAGAATAAAACAATAAAGAATGTAATTCAGTGAAACAACAGTTTAAGAGTATAATAATAGGCATATTTAGAACAAGAATCGTATGATAAAATATTGGCTGTATTTAAGATGTGAATCACAGCACTGTAAAAAAATGCAGGGTTCCACATAATTCATTAATGTTGTCCCGACACAAATCGAATAAGTTAACTTAACAATTTAACAAATTTATGTGGATTAAACATGAAAAAAGTTGTTCCAAAGAAATCTCAAGAATTGTGTTGTTTCAGCTCATTTTTAAATAAGTAGTTTGAACAAGCAAAAAAAAAAAAAAAAAAAAAAAAAAAAGGGTGTGTAGCACCGAAATACTAATTCATTGTAATATAATAATTTGAAATCATTATAAAGTACATTGCCACTCAAACTGTTAGGCTTAACCTATGTATCCCATAATCACTCATTCACTCATTTTCCTTTAGCTTACTTACAATTCAAGTCTCCACAGCAAAATGAACCATCAATATGTTTTCTGTCACATTTTTTTTACCAGCAAATGTCCTTCCTGTCGCAACCAAGCACAGAGGGTACACTGAGGCCCAATCCCAATTCTATTTTTGTACCCCTACCCCTTCTCCTTAGCCCTTGAAACAGATTGTGAAGGTGAAGGGCTTCAAAATTTACCCCTAAGAAATGGAACAGCACTACAGCACCTGCACACGTCATCATGAGCTCTTGCTTCATATGAGATCAGACGATCGTGACTGCTGGAGTTATTCCAGTTACTTTATTTTTTGGTATTTCTCTTTAGGAAATCACTGAAGGCAGCAATATCATGTTGTCAAAGATGTAGTGGCAATAAGCTCATAACTTTACTGTACTGTGCATTACAGTGGCAATATTTACAGAATGTTGTGGGACTGCTATACATGAGTTATTATTAAGGATTATAGATAGTGAAATTTTTTTTGTTTTAGCGTTTTTTTAAGCATGAGGGTAAAACACGAACATGGTTACGAATTCTTAAAAACATATGCTTGTTTGTTATAAAAAATTGTTAAAATGACAAAAACTACTAATTTGTGAATCTCCTGACTTCCAGGTGCAAGTACGCTGCCATTGTAGCTGGTGTATTCTGGAATATTTTCTTACCCCTTGATTTCGAGTGTGGTCCTGAAAAACCTCAGTTTGAAGGGTATACTTAACCCTTCTCCTAAGCCTTCAAGTTAAAGAGAACTGGGGCATCCCTACCCATTCACATAAACGTGCAAAACGGGGGGTAAGGGCTAAGAGCAAGAATTGGGATTGGGCCTAACTCATGAACTCCCAGTGCAACCATAAACTTTCACATTCACACTTACTTTCCTTCGGCTTATTCCTAATTTAGTATATTCAAATCCATACCTACTGTATACTGCTTGTTTTTGGAATGTGCACTGAAGCACCAGAAGGAAACCCATGCAGACACGGGGAGAAAATGCAAACTCAGCACAGAAAGGTCCCCTGGTTAAGCCAAAGATTTTACAATCATTTAAAATAATAATTCTAAAAAACAATATGATTATTTAGTCTTTTATAAATAAATTGTTCTTTTTTTAACAATGCAGTTTTTATTGACTTTAATTATATTACAAAACCCAGCTAACAATACACAATATTAACTTATACAATATTTTAGAATGCACTTTAACACCACAACATTATAAATTATAAAATAAAATACAATAAAAAAACATTTAAATTGAACAATGTGCGTGTGTGTATATAATAAAAATAATTAATAAAAAAAACTCCACATTATTACATCGAATTTTAAATTACAGTCATCTTTTTGTACATTTTAAAAAGTCTGGGTAAGACAAAGTATGTTGTTTTGTTTTTACATGTAGATATTTCTGTTAGGTTAAATGATGACTGGACATAATATAATCACCCAAATTTTGCAATTTTACTTTGACAAAAGTTATTTGAAACATTCAAGTAACACTTCACTTGCATTTAATATTATTATATATAAAACCACTGTTGAAAATTGTCTCTAAATTACTACATTTAAATAAGCCTACTTTAAATAAGCACTGTTTTTACTAGAAAGGTTTGGATCAATCATCTGTGTTCAGCAGGCTTCACTATATTATTCACAAGTATAGTCAAACACACACACACGTACACACACACACACACACACACACACACACACGCGCAAACGCACACACACACACACACACACAGCACTCACCCAGTCCAAGGTTCATTCTGAAGAGGGTTGTAAAGAGAGGCATTTTCTCTTCTGTTTACAGAAGGAGCCTCTGAAGGTGAAAAGTCACCAATATAGGTGGATTAGAAGCCCAGAAGAATAAGGCCTGAGCTGTCTGCACAGTTTCATGATTAATTCATGATTCTGTATCTGTTTGTTCTTCCTCAGGTACTCAAGAGGTCTAGCTGATGTTTTGTAGGGTTGTGTGTGGAATATGGTGCAGTTTGTGAGACAGCAGAACATCTTAAAGGCCAGAATAACTGCGTGGGTCACTAACCTTCCCCTCCGGCATTCACACAAACACATAAACACACACACGCAACTTGCAAACAATTCTTCGTAAAACCATGTTCCTCTTTTATGGAATATATACAGTTGAAATCAGAACTATTAGCCCCCCTTTGAATTTCATTTTTAAATGTTTCCCAAATGATGTTTAACAGAGCAAGGATATTTTCACAGTAAGTTTGATAATATTTTTTCTTCTGGAGAAAGTATAATTGTTTTATTTCGGCAGTTTTGATTAATAAAAAAAAAAAATCATTTTAAGGTTAAAATTATTAGCCCCTTTAAGCTATATATTATTTAGATTCTGCAGAACAAACCATCGTTATACAATAACTTGCCTAATTACCCTAACCTGCCTACTTAACCCAATTAACCTAATTAGGCCTTTAAATGTCACTTTAAGCTAGAAGTGTCTTGAAAAATATCTAGTCAAACATTATTTACTGTCATCAGGGCTAAGACAAAATAAATCAGTGTATAAATCAGAAATGACTTAATAAAACTATTATGTTTAGAAATGTGTTGAAAAAACCTTCACTCTGCTAAACAAAAATTGGGGGAAAAAATAAACGGGGGCTAATAATTCTGACTTCAACTGTATATATTCGTCTAAATAAGACTATGGTAGAGAAAACTTTTTTATGTTCAAAGTTTTTCTTATATGGATTATTTAACTGTTTTTTGTTTAACAAGATGAATTGCTTTCCTTATAACATTGACTTTTACCCTTATCTGAGATTGGAAATTTTAATTTAACAAAGTGTACAGTGCTCATTTTACCAAACGCCTTCTTTTATTAACATTTTAAAACAGGTAAAACTGTTTTTATCTCTTAACAGGCCCTGGTATGTGTTTTTGCATGCTACAATTTCACATTTATTATATTATTATTTTTTGTTGATATTTAATTTCTCTATTTGTGTTTCTGAACATCACTGCTTCTCAAGGATCATGAGAATAAAATAATCCAATAGCAAACCTGACAGGGGTATTGAAGCTGTTTCCACAAGGCTGCCTAAAAAAATGAAGCTTTTGATCTCTTCCTCTCATTCATATTCAGAGATAGTAAATGCAATATGTAGATTCATACTGTTTCATTTCCATGTGAATCCCTCAGTGCCATCCCTCTATTTCAATTCCAGTAGTTTCACATATCATTTCTGTTCTTGCTCAGTTCTTTCTTAAATATAAACCTACATTGACTATTTTATACCTTTTATGCTAAATCTTACAATGGATCTTTTTTTAAGCAAACACTTTTAAAAATAATATTCATTGCAGATGCTGTAGAGAATGCATTCAAGCTTTTCCAGAACTTCGCTTGGATTCATTCTTTTACACTCAGCTGAGAGTTAGCATTGTGAAACAGTTTCAGACGTTTAACTTCACAGATTGTAGAGACTCAGTTCAGTTGACTCCTCGGGCTACTGTAACACCAACAGAAAGCAAAAGTACGAACGCAGTCGATGTTTCAGTTTCTACTTTGCTTATGAAATACCGAAACAAAGTTTTGACTTTCATCATCACTAAGAATACCAAAACAATCATAAATTGAGTCCAGCGAGAAGTTTATGGCGACCTGGGTTCAACATATGCAAGACATTTCCCCAGAGAAATGCTCATCAAAACACGCATTACTGTTGCAAACTTGCATCCACACAAACATAAACTTAAACAGGCAGAAAAAAGCTTAGTGTGATACATAAGAATTAGCTAACAAAATAAGCCACACCACAAGAAGGCCCATTCAGGGCTTTGAAGATTAAAAATAAAAAAAAATAAATGAATAAAATAATTAAAAATTGAGTTAAAATTTTAATACAGTTTGTTCAACTTCTGTGGTTTAATTTGTACTTTTTTTTAAAGAACATGGTACAACTGCAGCTACTTAAGTTGAATAAACTCAAAATTTCTTTGCCACTGGACGCTGGTTGCTTTAAAATTTTAAGTTAACTCAATTTTTTTTTTACAGTGAAAAAATATCCTATAAACTGTGGTAGAAAGTCTCCCAAAAAGATGAGGTTGTTAATTTCTGTCATTTTGATGAACGACAACTGACGCTAGTTAACTGATCATTCACAAAATATATAGATAGTTCGTTTTGATTTAATTACTAATAAAATACTGCAATCCATTAAATTCCATACACGAGATGTTTCACTAAAATAATTAATACCCTTTAACTGCCTGCTCTGCCAAATGGTTGACCATATTTTGACTGTTTCAAATATTGACTGTTTTAAATAATGGTTTACACACACAGCATTGTTGATTTACAAAAATTCAACAAACATGATCCTGTTGCACTACTACACTTGATTTTGGTTTTACTGTAAAAAAAAAAAAAAAAGAAAACATGTCAAATGAGAATCTAAAATATTTTATGGCAAACTTCCATAAAATAAAGATGAACCACAACTATGTACTCTGCACGGGCCTGGTAATGGGTGTGTTTGTTTGTGTTTTAAATATAAGACAAGAAAACTATTTGAGCAACTTCAGCATTATGAATGTGACATTTGCAGTAAAGTTTTCAAGCATAAATTTACAGAGAACGTATATGTTAACATTATATTGAAACATCTGTTTATGTATTCCTAAACTATTTACCACAAAATTATGGGATCAGATATAATATTAATCTGTAAACTTTTGTTTATATTTTAAATTAGATAAATAAACATGTGTTATGGAAGCAATATATACATAATATTACAGCCAGACCCACTCCCAATCACACGAAACACCCCGCTTACAGTCACCACAATCAACAAGATCCCTCTCGACTGAACACGAATCACCGACGCACATGCACGTCATCCCTATAAAACCCTGAACTCCACTCCATGTCTGGCTTCGTCGCATCGAGAAGGACAAACTCTCACAGTCAGTGACACCTTGAACAAATACTTATACTTAAGTGTCTTCGTCTCTCCTCCTTCCTTGTGTGATATCCTTCTGGTTCTGTCCTGGTTATGTGTTTCCTGATATCCTCCTTACTCATATCCACCATCAACCTCCATTTCCATTTCATCATCTGGCTCATTCTACTCAAGATAAGGACTTTACCGGTTTGCCATATATTCTGTTACCATTAACTTTCTTTCATACTCACAGCTCTGGTCACAGTCCCCTTTCTGTAACACATAATATTTATTTATATAAATAAAAAGGTTTCAAACCAAGATGAAATACTGAGGCCAGTTTGTGTTCTGTCATAAAATACTAACTTTATTAAATTACCAACAGTGCAGGCCTTTTTTAATTTAAGCTTTAGTTTGTCCTCTTTGGCAACAAACCAGCGCAAATGATTATTCAGTGTTTCAAATCATTTCCATACTTCAGCATCGCTGCATGGTGTATGGTTGAGGTTTTCTATCAACCTCTCCTTTACCTAAATGTGCTGAGCTAAATGGAAGTGCACACAAATACACAAACTGTCAAAAAAAACAAGCACACAAAAAACAGAAGTTGGTCACAGTGTTGCTGAGGCGTTAGGACCATGTGATAAATGTGGATGGATGGAGTGATTGGAGATGTGGAGAGAAGGCCAGGCGTTCTCTCTCTTGTCCTTAAATTAAACCCAACAGGAAGACTGAAAAGAGGCCTACAGCAGCCGTCAGCCCTTTTCGCTTCCCTTTTCTGCCTGATGGAAGAGGCTAAGCACTGCAGACACCGCCTCAAATCTGCTCTGACTCATCACAGATGGACAACTGACCTGCTCCTCTCCTCCAAACAACAACAACTCTTTATCTGTACATTATCTATAAATGTTATTATCTTTAACGTGCATCAGCATGTATATGGAGACAGAACTCCACCCTAGATGTTGATTAGATATATGATGTGTCATTTACATTGATTTTATGCATTTGGATACAATGCAGTACATTTATTTAAAGTGACTATAATGGCAAGCTAGATATATGTAGGATTTTGTTTCCCTTTATACTGATACAATTAGACAAACTAGTTCTTCATCAAGACACTTCATCAAGAGGTGATTGTGTAAAGAACTTTAGAGTCACAGATTTTTTTTCTGTAAGTGTTGTTAATAATTGGAATAATTTACAAATGAACATTAAACTGAGTCCTGCTTTAGCATAATTCAAGCTGCATTTGAAATGCTGGTAAAAAATGTATTAGGTGTGTAGCTATTAGGAGGGGGTTTATGATTTAAATCTTGATGCAATTTATTTTTATTTTGGTATAGTGTTTATGGATTTGTTATGTGGTTTCTATTTGTATTTCCTGCCCAGGGACTGCAAATAGAATTTAGCTATGTAAATCTGGGATACTTATTTGATTGTTGTTTATTTAAAAAAAAAAGAATTAAAATAAAAATAAAAATGTATTTAGTGCTTGCATTTTCTGGTGTTTAATTTACTGATCATGTTAGAGTTTATTAAATCTACCCGATTCTCTAGTATGAAGTTTATGGACACGTTGTCAGTTCACTTGAAATGGCTATTTATATTTATATTTTATTTATATACTATGTAATTTCAGCATATACCAGCATACTGAATTACAGAGAAAACAAGCAAGATCAACTAAATATGACATACTTTACTAGACAAGGCCTACTTAATTTCACACATTTCATAAAAGTCATGTATGAAATTATACCTTCATTTTGTCACAATCATCAGTGATCTAGCCTATGCAGATTGCTGGAGAACAACACATCTGCCACCACATGAGCTACAACTACCATAATGCTGTCCGCCAATCAACACTGGCTACAGCTGACAACAATCCCGACACTCACTCACACCGCCTAGTTTTTCGTGATTTCGCAATCGTTGAATCCAATGCAAAATCAACAAAAAGTCGCAAAGTTTTGCGACCCTGCAAAATTCCTAATTAACCGCAAAATAATCGCAAAATAAATATAAGTAATTTCATAAAACATCTAATTCCAAACCACTTAATCAAATTAGGTTTATTTCAGTTTGCAATTAATAGTTTTACATGACTTATTGATGTTGCATTCGCAGCGCATGTGATGTATTTGATTGTCTCTCAAAAAAATGACGTCTCACCAGCGCCCTCACAATCATTACATTACATGGAAGGGAGAGTAGTATTGCAGCCTGTGCAGATGCAGAGCGAAAGATTTACATGTGGCAATACAAAGATGCTATAAGATATCATGTGGCACAAAAACTCTTCCCCTGCAGTTAACGAGTTTTACGGCAATCCGTGTTTTAGGTGTATCATGATAGGGAAAAAAAAACTAGGGGGGAAAACTAGGGGGTCTGCTCACTCACTCACTCACTCAGGCTTGCTCGCACACACACACACATGCACACGCACACGCACACACACACACACACACACACACACACACACACACACACACACACACACACACACACACACACACACACACACACAGCTGAAACTCGTATTCAATGATTACCTGGACTATAAAGACACCTCTCATTTTCAGACTCTTTACTGAGTCTTGTAAGCTTTAAGTAAACAATTCAAAGTGTTCTCCTTGTTTAGCCTTGCTGTGTTTTTGACCCTTGCCTTGTTTATTGTTTTCTCTTGTATTGCCGCCTTTTCCGGCCCTTTACCTGTTTTTCTAACAACGTTTTGTATTTTCTGTATTAAGTTTGTCCCTATTTTGACCATTGCTTGTCTGACTATTCGGTTTAATAAAGCTGCACCTGGATCCTCACCTTCGTTGTCCCCGATTCATTAAAGATTTTAGAATTGCATTACTTCACATCAATATTTACTAACGACTATTAATTCCTTTAATTTACCTTGATATTTACATTTACAAGCCTTATTTCTATTTATTTTCAATTTGTTATTTCTTTAATTCAATATTGGCATCCACTATACAAAAGAGTTCTGCAAGTAGATCATATACAAAATATGCAAAAAGTAATAAAGCAATACTATGAAATATGATACAATATATTATGTAATAGTAGTAATATGTAATATTTTATTAATTTATTTATCTTTGGCTTAGTCCCTTATAAATCAGGGGTCACCACAGTGGAATTGATGTTTTACTCAGCCGATGCTCTTCCAGCAGCAACCCAGTACTGAGAAACATACACATTCACACACATACACACACTATGGCCAATTTAGTTTATGCAATTCAACTATAGCGCATGTCTTTGAACTGCTGGGAAAACCAGAGCACCTGGAGGAAACCCACACGCACATGGGGAAAACATGTAAACTCCACACAGTAATGTCAACTGACCCAGCCGTGACTTGAACCAACAACCTTCTTTCTGTAAGGCGACATTGCTAAACACTTATAAAATAGGGCAGCCACCGTGTTGCCCTATTATATGTAATTAAATTTACATATAATACATTTACATGAATTACATTTTATGTAACTGCAATTACATTTACATAACATGTAAAAAGAATAACATGTAAGTAAACCAGCAGAGAGAAACAAATAATATCAGTCAAACATAACAAACATATTTAGTTTTTTTTCTAGAATTGCAGTATATGAATTACTTTTTAATCATGTTTTTTTACTCCTGTCTAAATATATTTAGACCAGAGTTGTCCAAACTTTGTCCTGAAGGGCCGGTGTCCTGGAGAGTTTCACTCCAACCCTAATCAAACAAACCTGAACCAGCAAATCAAGCCAGATATACCGGATATACTAGAAGCTTCCTGGCAGGTGCGTAGATGCAATTTGAAGCTCAACTCAGCAGGACACTGGCCCTCAAGGACCGAGTTTGGACATCCTGATTTTTCATCAAACTCATGTTTAATTAACAATACATGATTTGTACTGATGAATTTCACTCTGCACCAAGTATTCCTGAAGTGCACTTATTAGATTGCATACGCTACAATGACTGCGCTTTACAGTACACTAGATCAAATAAGAGGCCTTCCTCGTTTCGAATTTAACAGATTTCGAAAGATGCTGAAATCCTGTTTTTGCCCAGAACAAACAGTACAGGCAGGTCTCGCTCAGTGATGTCAGATCCGTGTGTGTGTGATTGATAAAATATCTCTGAAACGTGCTGTTCTGGCTTCCTGGATAGTGCTATAGAAAGTACATAAAAGTGGGGGAGAAAGAGGAAACTTACCAGAAGAAGGGAAGAGAGGGGTATGACTGCCGGGAAGCTTAGTGTTTTGTGTGTGTGTGTGTGTGTGTGTGTGTGTGTGTGTGTGTGTGTGTGTGTGTGTGTGTGTGTGTGTGTGTGTGTGTGTGTTTGCGTGTGCGATGACAGGGTGACAGAGACCACAGACACTCAGTGGTAGATGGCATCTGGGATAGTTTGGTTACCTCAACAGATATACAAAAGCACACGATGCGCTGACTTCCTTTGAGAGTGTGAAAGAGATTTACTAAACAGTATATACACTTTCTGCATTCCAATTTGTCTAAGAAACACAAGTATATGTATTTGAGAAGAGCTGGTAAGCTTTTGGACACGCAGTACTACTTTATCATAATTGAGGTTGCTTAGTTATACACATCCTGAAAGTGTTTAAACTGCTCAGTCAATCATTTTTTCATCATTTACATCCTCTACATTTTAGGTATAAAATAAATCCACAGATTCAGTCTGGCCCAAGTTATGACTTAACCAGCAAATATGCAAAGAAATTATGGGTATAATAAGTGAATATGTAACACTTGCAAAAAGAGCTCTGTGAAGCAGATTTATGAACACAGTACTGCCTTTGATCATTATTTGGTTAGAACTGACAAACAAAGTCTTTAGTCATTGTACCATTTTCTAAATTAGAACATACCAAAAGCATAAGGTGCCAAAATGTTGCTATGGATACCAATCATCACAATTTAGGGAGTGAGTCATTTTCAGATTGATCATTTAGTGGATTCCCTCTTATATTTATCTGTGGTAGACATTTCTGAAACGTTAAGACACTCACTATTGTCTTAAAACTGCCTTTGAGCAAACATTTTTATGTTTAAAACACTGAATATTACTCCTTCAAACCCCTTTAGTTTTAAGCCATAAGAACCCACTGTGACGCGGGTGTCACAAACAATTGCGATCATCTGGAAAGGTCTTTTTAAAGCATTATTCCTCATTTTTAACTCGGGAAGTCTCAAAGTGAAGTATAAGTAACATCCAGGTTCAGTCGCGTGAGAATGTGTGCATTTTTGTTGTCATGGCAACATGTCCAAAATGGTGTACTGTGTGGGGAGCACATGTTGCACTGTCAGCAATTTAAAAAAGATATTAAAGATATCTGTTTTTATTACTAAAGGTATGTTTTGACCCATATAACTATTCTAAAGTTTTATTAACACATTACATTTACCGTGATTTTAATACATTTCTTGAACAAACTGATATAAATGAAGGTACAAAGATATTGTAGTGACATATATGTCACATCGGGCTGTTAACCTTAAAACAGTTGGTGGAAATTTGATGTGACATATTTGTCACATTAAGAAAAATAGTAACAAACTGCTCAATTAATTTAGCTGATTAAATAATTTTAGTGTTCAATATTTTCTACTGCTTATTGCAAAGCATATATTAACAAAAAAAAATTAACAATGTCACATTAATTATATCGTTAATGAAATGTATTTTGAAACTATTTTATAACTATAAGCTGTAACAAGATGTTTGTATCATATGTTGGTCTTATTTTAAGGTTGTAAAATTGAAGTGAGAATAACATGATTAGATTCAGGAAACAATTTGATGTTCAGAATGCACTAAAGTTTATCCACAGTGAGTATGAGGGATGTGACAGTGACTTGAATAAAGACATTGATGATCCTGATTACACTTGAAGTAGAAAAGACATGGAGGATGGTGAATCAAGTGGATCTGATTTAGACATTAGCAGATCAAGTGATCTAGGTTATCTAGATTCAGAAGCTGCACAGCCAAACATAAACTCTGGCCAGCAAGGGCAACTTTTTCTTGGAGAAAGTTGAAACCCCCGGGTACACATTCAAATGATTAAGTGCCAAAACTCCAGACTATCTTCACACACCACTGGAGTATTTCAGAAAGTTGATAACAGTAGAAATGTTGGCATTGCTGAAGAAACAAACGCATTTGTACAGTGTGCAACAATCTGGAACTCAAAAAATTGTTAACTCCACTGTTAAAGAATCATAAATACTGGTTGGGAGCTATCTGTGTATTGGTCTAAGACAAAATGCCAGGAAATTGTGCATACTGAGAAAATGACACCAGGTGTTCCATGGTGTCTGACAACATGTGCAGGTTTAACATGTTAACCTTCAGTGTGAGGTAGTTCATTCATTCATTCATTTTATTTTGGCTTAGTCCCTTTATTAATCAAGGGTTACCACAGTAGAATGAACCGCTAACTTATCCAGCATATGTTTTATCTAGCTAATGACCTTCCAGCCACAACCCAGCTCTGGGAAACACCCATACATACTTGCATTCATACACTACGGCCAATTTAGCTTATTCAATTCACCTTTACCGCATGTCTTTGGACTGTGGGGGAAACCGAAGTACCTGGAGGAAACCACCGCGAACATGGGTAGAACATGCAAACTCCACACAGAAATGCCAACTGACTCGACCAGGACTCAAACCAGTGACCTTCTTGCTGTGAGGCAAAAGTGCTACCCACTGAGACACTTTGTCGCTGTGAGGTAGTTATTTATTTTTATTTAGTTCACACATTTTCAAGTTGTGAAAACAATACACAAATAACCATATTTACCAAAAAAGGTCGAATTTTGATGTTTCGAAAGAATTGTTGCAAAATGTATTGGTCACAGTTATGGGGCTTTAAAACATGTTATGGAAAAGCAAATAAACTGAAAAAAAAATTTTATGTAGCAGATAAAACTGACAAAATGTATTTTTTTTCAATTGTGAAATAAATGCCCAATGTGACATATATGTAACATGAAAAATGTATTATAAACGCCCAATGTGACATATATGTAACATTACAGATCTTTCACAAAGAGGGGTTGTATTTCAAAAACAACTGCAGAAACATGTTATTAGTGGTCCATTTGGTCTGTATTATATGCCACATAATTTTCCTATAAGGAAAAATCGGTCCGAATTCTTATGGGTTATTTATGCATCAGTAATATGCTTCAATCATGCTGGTTTAAAAAATGTCGTTTCAATGATCACAGTGATTGTTCATTCATTAATTCATTTTTTTGTCTGCTTAGTCCCTTTATTAATCCAGAGTCGCCACAGCAGAATTAACTGCCAACTTATCCAGCACGTTTTTACGCAGCGGATGCCCTTCCAGCCACAACCCATCTCTGGGAAACATCCACACACACACACACACACACACATACACTACAGACAATTTAGCCTACCCAATTCACCTGTACCACGTCTTTGGACTGTGGGAGAAAACGGAGCACCTGGAGGAAATCCACACGAACGCAGGGAGAACATGCAAATTCCACACAGAAACGCCAACTGAGCCAAGGTTCGAACCAGTGACCCAGCGACCTTCTTGCTGTGATGCGACAGCACTACCTGCTGTGCCCTACCTACTTGAATCCCCCTACAGTGATTGTAGTCCCAATTAAATCCTCACCCACTGTGCATTATTAGCCATTAGTGAGCAAAGACATGCGCACTATAAAAGTGTACTCACACTAGGCACGGTTGTCTTGAACCATGCTCAGGTGCGATTGTCCCCCCCTTACCTCTCCCCCTTGGCCTGCACTCATTACCTTCTGAGCATGAGCACGCTTGAATCATCAATGATGCGAATGTTCAGTTACATTTAAAAATGTCAACAAGCCACTTGCTGTCCTTGCTCCATGCAAAATACAAAGTCTTAGTGGAAGGAGTTTAGTTCTGTTAAATGAATCATTCTAGTTGTTTGAAACTACATGACTGTTGGATGTTGTTGCCATACGGCAACATTTCTTAAAGTACCTTAAAAAAAAAAAAGCACTTTCACATTAAGCCAATCTAAGAAAAAAAACAGTAATTTTTTCAAATATGTATAGCTCTATCATAATGCGTGCAGTAGAGGGATAAATTCAATCAGATAACCACAACACAAACATTTTAATTCAATTAGCTGCAAAGAAGTTACACACACCTATTAAAACCATGTTTAATTTATACGTTAATATTGTGTTCATATAACACATTCAAAGCAGTTCAAGTTTACTTGATTTGTTTAGATGCACAATGGGTGCTATGATTAAATCATGTTGATTCAACAAATTGTTTTTTGAGTGTAGGAAGAGAAGCACTCTCACTAAGCACAGTGGAGATTACCTTAGTTACAGTATATTGTTTTGTATTATTTTAAGTAGTTTAATATGCAGTGATACACAGTCAAATCTTTTGCTGAACAGATCCACCACTTTTGATGCTCATAAATGTTCATGAAAGTCATATGCTGCACATATTAGGAGGTTTGTTGAAGGTGCAGCTGTCATGCAGCAATGGGTTTGCATCTTCAATCAACTGTGACAGTTAGTGTTCATTGAAAAGTAAGATTGATTAATAAATCAGTCCACAAATGGAACATTCCCTCAAAAGTGACGTCAGGTCTTCAGTTTTGTGCTCTCTGCATGCACACTAAAAGCGTACCATGCCAAAGTCCAACCGAACCTCACTCTGGCACACTTTTTTCAACTGGGCCAGGGCCAGGGCCAGCCAACTGAACTGCGCCTGAGCCCGGTTTGGACACTTGTCAAACGAACCTGCAAATGGGGGTCATACTGTATGTGCCTGGGGACGGTTCGGATAGCCTAGTGTGAGTAGACCCTAACATCTACATGTCAACAGCACCAGAGCAATATGAATCACTGGATGCACATGTCATTTCTTAAGAAAGCACTCCATTCACACGGTTGTTCTAAAGTGATTTTACTTGCTAGTTTTTGGTTAAGCTGCATCTTTCTATCTGACCTATAAGCGATCATTAAAGACATTTACAAACTCTTCAGGAAATTACAGAAACATTTTATCCGTTAATAGGGAACTTCCCACAGCTTTAACCAGGGCTGATGAGAAAGACGTGTAGAAAAGCCACCTTCACCCACACCCAATGGTACACAAGGTCACAACACTGCCCACTTCTCATTCACTTACTGAAAAACCGTAATTACTCCCATTGCGCAATCTCCTCAATCCGACCACAATGCTGCATTCTGCTAGTGTAAAATGTCTTCTAGCAATGCTACAGATCCATCATCCTATTGTGACATCACTTGTGAGTTCTTTATTTTTATGCTGGTTTTCTGAGAAAGCACTTTAGAGGACATGATGCAATGAGCACGTTCACCATATGAATGCCCTGACCTGAGCAATATGTCCATTCATGCTATGTAACATGTCCAGAATTGAGCAAATTACACAATGTACACAATGTCCCCAGTCAAATTTAAATGATGTGTGCAACCTGTCTTCTTTCTCAATATCCTATATATCCAGGTCATCGCACAGAGCTTGATATTACTGGAAAGCATAATATGTAGCAAGGTTTGTCTTGACTTCTGCAGTGCATGTTAATAGACAAAGAACCAAACGTTAGGGGTGAAACAGCTTGATGTATGAAGCAAAAGTGACTCTCTGGTTCATAAATTCATATAACTAACGATGGAGAAAAAGTAAACAGATTAAGATGAATGATGGTTATTTACAGTTATGGAATACAGTTACTCAACAAGGATGCATTACATTATATAACCCCCTGACAATGTCTGAAGAAAAGTAAAACTAGTTTTGTTCATGTAATATTCATTTATGTAAAGTACTGGTGTTAAACTCCTGGAGGGTCGCAGCTCTGCACAGTTTAGCTTTAACCCTAATTAAACTACCTGATCAAACTAATTTTGAGTCCTTCAGGCTTGGTCCCTCCAGGAACTGAGTTTGACACCCTTGATGTAAAGGAAGAACTTCTAATTTATTGTATGTAATTAATAGGATTAAAGAATATTTCATTCAAAAATGTAAATAAGTGTAGATGTATTTTTTGCTTGCTGAAATCATTGTCATTGAAGATTTATAACATGCTAGTCTATGGCTACCAGCACCTTGGGAGTCACAAATGATGCAACAATCTGTCTGTGCGAGAAACTTAACATTATTTTTAACATTTTGTAACCATTTATCCACTGACTTGACACATGGTCTTTAGTTCATTCATGACAACCATTTAGTATTTAATTTGTTTGTGATGAGACAATGAACGAATGAATGAATGAATGAATGAATGAATGAATGAATGAATGAATGAATGAATGAATGAATGAATGAATAAATGAATGGGTGGATGGATGGATGGATGGATGGATGGATGGATGGATGGATGGATGGATGAATGCATGGATTATTCGTCTACGGAAGGCATGGTGTCTTTTTTTTATAAGAAAAACTGTAATGTTATCCTATGCACAGATAACTATGTAACATCATACATAGATGCAGGTATAAGAGGGAGTTGAGCAAATGTATAAAGGTTTGTGTTTGTGATTGAAAGATTATATATAAAATATGACAGGATAAAATGCAGTTTCATTTGTAACACTGTTCTGAAGAGGAAATAAATTTACACTTTTCTCAATCCACACAGGACTCTGCCTCATCTGCAACATCCATATCTGCAGGATAAGATCTCAATCACACGCTAAGCCATGTTTTTATTTGGATAATCCAACATCAGCAACTAAAAAGGCTTCTTCAAGCCAATCAGATAACCGAATCAAATCAAATCTTGTAGAAAATGGAGCAGATTGTAAACAATCTGGGATTTAATCTTCCCCTCAGTGTGCTCTTCTATTAAACACTTCCAGGCATAAGTTCATACAGTTGTGACAAAAGAAAATGGGTTATTTTGGGGGTGAATCTGGTTTGCCAAGAATGAAAATGTTTGCATCAAGTTGTAAGGAGCAAATACTTAAATGTAAAGGCCATTGAGCCACGTTGTTTTTACAGACTGAGATGTAGAGAAAGAAAAAGAAACAGCGAGTTGGGAACAGCTGTATCAAATCTCTTCTCTGCAGATATTTCACACTCTATCAGCAAATAAATAAGAAAACAAATTCAAATTCCTCTTTCATTGTCTCCTCACAGGCCAAGGTGACATCCTTCTCCCTGTCTCATTTTCTCACGCATACAGACATAAGCAAGAGAGACTGTCTATGTAAACTTAATTGAGAAAACACAATCACTCTCACTTGTGTTAAAGAAGAGATGTTTCCTCTGCCCCCACTTTACTCATACAAACATTAATGCTGTTGACATCATGTAGAAAATACACCATTAATGCAAGAAAATGAATGTAGCCTGCTGTATATATCAACTGTAATATACAGTGTATTGTACATAATATATAAAGTATATAGAATTTGTAAACATTTCACTGTGGTGATGCAGTGGCGCAGTAGGTAGTGCTGTCACCTCACACCAAAAGGTAGCTGGTTCGAACCTCGGCTCAGTTGGCATTTCTGTGTGGAGTTTGCATGTTCTGTGTGAGTGGATGTTTCCCAGAAATGGGTTGCAGCTGGAAGGGCATCTGCTAAGTAAAAATGTGCTGGATAAGTTGACGGTTCATTCCGATGTGGCGACCCTGGATTAATAAAGGGACTAAGCTGAAAAGAAAATGAATGAAAACATTTCACTGCATAGTTTTTCATTTTGTTACCTACTACTTTAATCCTAATTTGAATGTCGGATGACAGTTTTCAACTAAAAACAGAAACTTTTTATTTGTTTTGGAGGCTTACAAAGCATCAGCTTTTTAAGGGCCTGAAAAATTGAACTTGTAAAACACATGTTAGATATGTTATTGTATTTTTGCAGTAATTTATTGGCAGCACTCTTGCCAGCAAGTTATGGCAACAGCCTCTTTACAGTAACGTACCTGTAAATGTGTTTTACAGTAGCAGGGCCTTACCGCAATTTAATTTTTACAGAAAAATAGTCTTATCTTTTTTTATGGTAAAATGCCCTTTGATTCATTTTATTTTGATTATATGACAATTTATTTACAATACTTTTACTGTAATTTATCAAAATTTTACACTACAAAACCTTTATTTTTAGTATTTACTGTTGATTTTAATAGATTCCAAAGTGATGGGATCATGCACAACAGTATTTTTATTATTCATTGTTATTCTATCCCTTTTAAATGGTTTTATTTTCATTTATCCATCTATTATAAATATATTTTGAGATGTTAATTATTTTCATTAATTGTCTCATTTTTGTCATGAACTATGGTATAGCAGTACTTGATTACTTTAATTACAGCAGTGTAGTAATATACTGCAAATTCCTGATATGCAATAAGTTACTGTAAAAGTTGTAAAATTACCCACAATTCAGTGTACTTTACAGTAGTGAACTGTAAAAAACATATGTGGTATTTTACTTGGCGTTTTGAAGTAAATAACTGAAGTAGTGGCTAAGTTTAACAGTGATATACTACAAAAATGTGATTTTGCAAAAAACATGCATCTTTATTTTCAATGTATGTTCATGAAAAGGTATAGTTTATTACTATGTGATTGCACGACTTCTTAACATCCAAAACAACCATGCAGGACCAAGCAGGCATGTTGAGTTTTCTAATTCAGCTTTTTTGATCAAATCTGGTTCATTTTCAGTTGTGCATATATTGTAGAGTACCTCTAACAGTCAGATTCTCGGACAATCACTTTGTCTTTTCGCATGTGTGTTATTAGGTTATTGATATTTTGGTCCCACTTTATATTAAGTGGCCTTAACTAATATGTACTTACACATGAATTAATAGTTTGTTACAATGTACTTATTGTGTAAATACATGTATTTACGGTGTACTTATGCTTGATTAAATACATGTACGTAATTACATCTGTAATTAACTTTTGTAATTACATTTGTAAATACACTGTTGACCATCCCTTACACCTTAACCCACCCTTAAACCTACACATACCACCAAACCTGTCCATAACCCAACCTCTATCCCTACTCAAATGCGCCACAAATGTTCTCAAATACATTATAAACACAGTAAGTACATTGTATTTATTTTTTGATGTAAGTACATAGTAGTTAAGGACACTTAATATAAAGTGGGACCGATATTTTAATTTGTTCATGATATGGCAGTGAGCCCTGGTTTGAGAGAGCTTTGTTAAAGTGGGAAATATATTTATAGTATATAGAGTGAGTAGCCCTAAAAATATTTACACAGGTACGTAACATCGTAATTAGTGGTTTATTTAAAAACAAGCCATGCTCTTTCTATCAATGTAATTCAGGCCTTTGTGAAGAGATCTGCTAGGTGGAGGATGTGTGTTTGAGGAATCTGAGAATCTCAGAGCTGAATTATGCCAAAGATTTAACTTTTATCATGATTAGACACATTCTTTGTCTGAGCGAAAGAACAAAAGTTAGGCCTCCTTGAAACTCGCAATTTGCTGACTTAAACACACACCCGTGATTAAACATACACACACACACTGGTTAGTCAGATCATGCAGAGTGTTTGCATTCCTGGGAAACGCTTTTCTCTTTAGAATATGAACAAAGAGCAGCATGCCCATCTCATTCAGGTAAATATGACCTGACCCTTCCCCAACATCTACTCATAGAGACACAATGAGTTTAACAGCATGAGGTATACATGTCTTATGGGGATCAATGGAATAATCAGATTCCTGCACTATGATTGATTGATTTGTTCAATTAAAATATACACTCATATAGCTGTATTTGTTTGTATGTTAAAAATATTTTTATAACTTTTTATTATTACCTTTTGAAGAATTAGAGCTGCTATTGATTCATTCATTTTCTTTTCGGCTTAGTCCCTTTATTAATCTGGGGTCGCCACAGCAGAATGAACTGCCATCTTATCCACACAGCAGATGCCCTTCCAGCTGCATACACACTAATTCACACTCATACGCAGCAGACAATTTTAGCTTACCCAGTTCACCTGTACTGCATGTCTTTGGACTTGTGGGGGAAACCGGAGGACCCGAAGGAAACCCACACAAATGCAGGGAGAACATGCAAACTCCACACAGAAATGCCAACTGACCCAGCCGAGGTTCGAACCAGCGACCTTCTTGCGGTAAGGCGACAGCATTACCTACTGCGTATCAAGTTCCAGAATTAAAAAACTCAATTAATTTTCTTTAAAAGAACACAGTCTGAAATAGACTTTTTTAAAATGTGCTACATAAATCAATAAAATGAACTAATATATAATAAACTTGAAACATATTGTTTGTAAACAATAACTTGAAGTGAATACATTTGATATTTATCCATGATTTTTATTCAATTGTCTTTTATGCAATGCTTCATTAAACTGTAGTACTTTCCCTCATTTAATCCCTCAAGGATTAATTTCGCTGGTGACCTATTTACACCTGCAGTTCTCCACGATGGACATCCAGTGTTCGTCAGCCTCCGGGGCCTAGACTGCACAGTAATTTTGGCCAAAGAAGAAATGGTCGTGCTCAACTGAGCCTGGTTTCTCACAAGGTTTTATTTTTCGTTGTTCAATTTCGTCGATTGGTGAATTTTGGTAGTTGCCACTGGCTTGCTTGGTCTGGACTTGTAGAGCTGCGCATCAATGTATTTGCTCTTCAGTGTTTGGACTTTAAGGGACATTTAAACCACACTGAACTAAACTAAACTAAACTGAACCTCAACTCTGAAAACTGGACTGACAGTTTTAATTTACTAGAACTTCAATGTTAAGCTGCTTTGACACTACATTGTAGAAGTGCTACAAAAATAAACATGAAAAGGTTAAAACTGTCTAACATTGTTTTGCTATGCAAACACCCAATTTTCATTCACACGGTTATTAATAACTGATTCTACTTTTTCACCTGTTTATCTTTGTAAAGCTGCTTTGATGCTCTCTGTATTGTAAAAAAAAGTCACAGATATAAAGGTTATGTAACTATTTTTGTCAAATATCCATATATCTCTTTGCCTCAAATCAAAGTTAGTAATTATCTTTAAACAAGAATCATTTGGTGCATGGCTTAAAATGATTTAAAGAAGATGTCTTTAAAATCCTTTAAGGGAAAATGAAATAAAAACTGCTGGAAAAGTGGTAAAAAGGTCACTATTACAAGAAGCAAAGATATGAAGTCATAATCTATTAACATTCTAAAGTGAATAATCTGGCGTATGTGCATAGCTACTTAAAGTGAATGGTTAGTATGTCTAAAGAGGAACCATCAAAATGTCCACCCCAAATAGATGTGCACACATATAAAACTAAAATAACAAATGACCGGAAACACCCTGGACGTACACGTCCAAAAACTGTTTGGGCTGTAGTGACATCCACTCAGGATGGAGGAAAAGGCTGAGAAGAAACACATGCATTTCACACTCATGTAAATCTAAGTCAGAACTGAACTGCAGTTGTTTGTACCAGAAGGAAAATAATGGTCCTGTGTGGAGTATTTGTGCGTGCACAGTGTTTATTGGTCTCAGGCCACTTGTTGGATGCACAGTGACTAGAAACAGCTGTCAGTGAGAACATCATGTGTCCACAGACTTGTTCAAAGGAGCAACGATGGTCGAATAAAGCAAAATAAAGCTAAATTCCCACCACAGACACTGTGAGAGCTTTGACGGTTGATGTGATCCTGTGAGATCACAACACACTACATAAAATCCCTGATTTAATCAGGTGAGAAGGTATACATTTTGGATCAATGACAAAGAATTGAATTGTACAAGCACATTTGACCTAATCTTCCATTATAGTTTGCAAGACCTATATTACACTTAAATGTTTATCCCGACTCGTGACTGCTATGTGTGTGCGTCCGTGCATGTTTGTACCTGCGGTGATAGTGTGCATGATTGTGTGTGTGGGTTATGTAAGACTGTACTGTGAGGAAGTTGCTGGTTAAGAAGATGTGGGGCAGAAAGAGGAAGTGCTGTGTGTTTATCAGTCTCCACACTTCCTGTGGCCGAGGGGGCAGGGCTTGGCCCCGGGGCTGTGGTTACCGAACACCTATCTCCTTCAGAAACAGTGCGACTGAGTGACCAAGCGTCTGTTAGTAAGCGCTGCAGTCTTATCAGACTCCAAATCTCACGCAGCAGAGGTTAAATAACAGGAGCATAACAGCGGAAATACACACACCTGGCTCCGCTTTCAAATGCACACATACATCCCCCCCATTACTCTCTTGAAGACAGGCGCACGATGAGATGGGCGCCTGCATACAGAGATCTGCTTCTCACAGCTTACACTTCAAGTCTCTCATCAATAATGCTTATTCAGTATATATATATATATATATATATATATATATATATATATATATATATATATATATATATATATATATATATATATATATATATATATATATATATATATATATATATATTTAGTGCCATAAGTGTTTCAAATGGCTCAAATTCAGTCATATTGGGGAAAATATCATTAGGAAAACTAAACTTGAATGCCTGTGTTTAAGATTTGAGATCCCTATATATTCAATTCATGTTTTTGTCTATATCACTTTTACAATCTAGTAGATTGTGTCAAATCAGCTTAAAATAGAAGTTCTAGTAAATTGAAACTGTGTCAGTCCAGATTTCAGAGTTGCAGTTCAGTTTAGTTCAGTTCAGTGTGGTTTAAATTTCACTCCTGAAATTTCACTGCTGTATATAAAGATCTAAGCAGTTGGATTGGTCTTAATTTAAACTAATCATAGACAATGTCATGCTTATCTTTCAGTCATGAATAAAACTGCTCTGAAATAAGTACTCATTTCTGCTTCCTAAAAAAGGCATGGTGTATTATTATTGTTTTTATGCTATGATTTCATCTTAAAACTGTATTTAAATAATCAAAACACATCAGTCAGAATACATCTGGATATTGTAATTATACCTATTGAGTAGAAATTTAGTAGAAAACGAAACATGAACATGAATAAAATATAGCATTTAATATTGCTTATTGATCCAAATATGGAATTTAATTGAATATTGCATTATGTTGTATTAACAATATTACTTAAAATTATAAGAAAATATATTTGACTTAAATACGTCTAATAATTGGTTTATATTACGTAATCTCTGTAATACAAATGGATTTTTAATATGCATTTCAAACGCATCAAATACAAATACAATCTTTTATTAAGTGTAGTTTAAAATAAAAATCTATAAAAAATGGTGAAGTAACCAGTTTGTTGTCAGGGTTGGTGAGACCGTTAGTAGTTAAGAAAGCAGTTTGTGTCCATGTTGCAGCATCTTCCGTTGGGACAGTGTAAGAGAGAGGAGCCAAGGAGACATAACCTCACAAACACATCCTCTAGACTAATCTGCAGAGATATTTGTAATTTTCACTTTCAGAAAAAAAGCCATTTCCATACATTAACTTATTAATATGTACACCTACAAATACCATTAGGAACCTGTCAATTGCAAAAACAATATAGGGTGAGTTAGTTTTTAGGTGTACTACCTTAGAAATAAGCTGCTGTACCACAAAGTTAAAGTTTTTTTTAAATTTTATTTATTAAATTGTTAAGTCACAAAGACATCTATGATTGCTTGAGTGAAGAAAAACTGATACACACCATCGCTATACTGTTAGAAATAACTGATCTAGAATCACATGACAATGGATTCATTTAAAGACAAACATAACACTGATGACAGAAGTGGAACAACAAGTTCACTGACATACTCTCTCCTCTGTCAACACACTGCCATGAGCTCATATAAACGTGACTACTCTCTTTTAAGCAAGACTGATCAATGTTTTTATAATTAGTGATATGCTTTTTTTAAACATATTTTAAACAGTACTTGTTAATACTTGGTTACTAAAATATATAACAAACGAGGAAGCTCCATTAGATTAAAACATGTAGTGTCACTTTAACGAGAGGCACTGACTAAAGGGTTTCAAAGAGACTAATAAACAGAGAGAAATAAAGACTGATGGCGGCACAAGTTGTTTTCTGGTAAGCAAGTGTGACTAGACAAACAGTCGGCATGTGATAATGAGAGGTCTAAGGAGAAAAGCACATCTCTAAAGTGTATGTTAAAGACCTTTGTAAAGATTACACAGACAGCCGATACTCTACTCTTCAGCAGCTTAGAAAAACCCTCATTTGTGCATCTTCAAGGCCTTGTTTCCACCTACACATGCATTTTTAGTAAATCGATCATAAGCAGTGAGTCAAGATGCATTACTGCTTGCTTCCACCTGGTATAAATCTGTTCAAATGCATTTTTTCGCACAACTTGTGGTTGGATTTCAATAATGTTTCTTCCTTATTACGTCAAACTGTATATTACTTTCGCAGGAGCACATAGTTCAATGCACAAGTGTTATTGAATGAACAAACCTATCCCACA
This sequence comes from Danio rerio, assembly GCF_052040795.2. Classification (NCBI taxonomy): domain Eukaryota; kingdom Metazoa; phylum Chordata; class Actinopteri; order Cypriniformes; family Danionidae; genus Danio; species Danio rerio. The sequence goes on from NC_141027.1 coordinate 38,231,890, forward strand.
TAGCAAAATCTCTCTGGCCCAGCTCTGGCCCACACAATCAGATGCAGTGAATTATGGTGCATGACTGGACCAAGTCTGGCTTCCAGACAAGAGCCAGACATGAACCGTATCTGGACTGGACCGATATACCCCATGTCATTGTCTGGAAGCCAGACTTGTTGTGTCACGACTGCAGTGAAATTGATAAACCCATAAAGCATTATGCTTTAGGTGCATCAATACTGGTAATGGTTAATATGGTTAGAATAATTTGTAAAATTATGATTTGGTTTATAAAATATATTTATTGTAGGTTAAATTCAGTTCTTTTGCAACATACAGGAGATTAATAGATTAATTAATAAACAAGAAAAATAGATTCATTAATTCAAATAATTAAATCTTGACTGTTTCCTGGATTAAACTGGCATTTCCTGGATTATAAAGGCATAAGATAAAAACAGGAAGATGGAAATGATTTAGTGTATTAAACACATTTTTTACTCAAACATAATGTTTAGGTATTTTAAATGTGGCTCAAGAAACTTACGTGGCCCACATATCAATTTGTAACATCTGGGCCAATACAACATTTTACATCTGGCCACATGTCACATTTGCCACCTCTGCCAAACCCGACCCATGTTTGGCCCACATGCTATCTGCCAGAGCCGAATGAATGTCTGCTATGCCAGCTTTACACCAAATCTGGGCCAGAATTCTTTGCTACCTGGGATGTTGCATGCAAGCATAAACACATTAAAATGGATGTGGATGGCAAATATGATATGGTACAACACAGTAAAGTATGAATAGCTTATTTTGCTTAGTTAATAGCTTATTAATAGCTTGGTTTTCTCACAACACAATGACCACATATTTGGTCTGTAGGCAGAGAAAAGGTGGTCTTTTGTGAGTGTTTATGTAACCAATCTGATCAAGGCAAGGCAAGGCAAGGCAAGTTTATTTATATAGCACATTTCATACACAGTGGCAATTCAAAGTGCTTTACATAAACAGGAATAATGCACACATCGGAATGAAATGCAGACAATAAAAATTATTAAAAACAGATAAAAACAAATTAAAATGAGTTAAAATAGGTTATAAAAGAATGAAAAAGAAAAAGAAAAACATAATAGTGCGATCTGTCGGACGCAGCACAGTGCTCATTCAGTAAAGGCACAGCTAAACAGATGTGTTTTCAGTCTTGATTTGAATGTGCCTAATGTTGGAGCACATCTGATCATTTCTGGAAGCTGATTCCAGCAGCGAGGGGCATAGTGGCTGAAGGCAGATTCACCCTGCTTTGACTGAGCTCTTGGAACTTCTAGTTTATATGATCCTAAAGATCTGAGTGATCTGTTAGGTTTGTATTCAGTCAGCATATCTGTAATGTATTGAGGTCCTTGGCCATTTAGTGATTTATAGACCAGTAATAATACTTTAAAATCTATTCTGAATGTAACTGGCAGCCAGTGTAGAGACCTGAGGACAGGTGTGATGTGCTCTGATTTCCTGCTTCTGGTCAGAATTCTGGCTGCAGCTTTCTGGATGAGCTGCAAGTGTCTGACTGTCTTTTTGGGAAGGCCAGTGAGGAGTCCATTACAGTAATCCACCCTGCTGCTGATAAAAGCATGAACAAGTTTCTCTAAATCTTCACTAGAAACAAAGCATCTGATTCTTGCAATATTTTTGAGATGATAGTATGCTGATTTACTGACTGCTTTGACATGACAGTTGAAACTCAGATCTGACTCCAGAGTCACACCAAGATTCTTGACCTTATTTTTTGTCGTTTGACCTTTAGAGCCAAGGTACGCATTCACCTTGAGAACCTCATCTCTGTTCCCAAACGCAATGACTTCAGTTTTCTCTTTGTTTAACTGAAGAAAATTTTGGCACATCCAATTTTTAATTTCATCAATACATTGGCAGAGGGTGTCAATGGGGCTGTAGTCATTAGGCAGTAAGGCTAGGTAGATCTGAGTGTCATCAGCATAGCTGTGGTAGGAGATTTGATTCTTTCTCATTATTTGGCTCAGAGGGAGCATGTAAAGGTTGAACAGGAGAGGTGCCAGAATCAAGCCTTGTGGGACTCCACATGTCATGGGTGTCCACCTCGACCTATGATCACCTATACTGACATAGTAACCTCTCCCTTCAACTGTCCCAGACAGCCCAACCCAGTTTTCCAGCCTATCCAGAAGTATGCTGTGATCGACAGTGTCAAATGCAGCACTGAGATCGAGAAATACCAACACTGTTATTTTACCTGAATCTGTGTTTAGACGTATATCATTGATTATCTTTATAAGAGCGCTCTCTGTACTGTGATGTGCTCTGAAACCAGATTGAAAATTGTCTAAACACCCCTTGAAGTTTAAGAACTTGTTAACCTGGTTGAAAACAACTTTTTCAATGATTTTGCCAGTGAAAGGGAGATTTGAGATTGGCCTGTAATTGCTCAATAGGGTGTTATCCAGGTTGCTCTTCTTCAAGAGGGGTTTAACAACTGCAGTTTTAAGTGATCAGATACATTTTTGATTCCCGAAGTGTTGAAAAACAGAACATTTTAGACTTAGATATAAATTTAGTTCCATCTGCTTTGGATTAGATCAACAAAAATGGATCTTAACACAAGGGGTAAACAAGGCCCATGTTGCTGTATCTGTATTGACCTTATTCTGCAATGTGGAAGAGTGCTCATTTTCGCAACTGGTTTTCTGAACTTCCAATTCAGTTGCCCATGGGAGAAATGACTAGAATTAATAAACGGCAGCAAACTACTTGCTCTACAAACAAGTGCGTTCATGAATATACATAAAAAGTAGAATCATATAATATGAAAACATCAGTTTGTAACATCAAGAAGCTTAACAAGCTGTTTTTAACGTCTAAAAATCAATGGAAGTGAATGAGACTGGAAGTCTCGTGCCAAAAAGATTCTTCATGCATGAGGAATAAGGTCAATATCCAAAAGGCATTATGATGATAACAACAATCTCATGTAAACGCTGCTTAAATATGGCATTGCAAATATTCTGTTGTAGACTCTCTATATTCAGAATAGCAGACTCTCATCCACAACTGGAATGGTTAAATCCCTTTGAGTCACTTCCAACACAGCTACACCTTCAGAGGGAAAGCTCTAAAGATCTTCCATATCTCCTTCTTTATGCATGACTCAATGTTTGCAAGAGGCTTTGACAGCCAATGACTTAAAAAGGCCGCTGATCCAGTGCCTTTGCAGACTAAACCAAACCTTAAAGAGGCGTGGAATATTTAGTAGATTGGCCATCATGAATAACGCAGTCATCAAAGCTATCTACCAATAATCCATTTATGTCAGGCAATGAATAAAAACGACATTGTAAATGGATGTGTTCCATGACAATGTTTAACTAGGCTTAAATACCAATTAATATAACACCATATCAAGAGGCGGAAACACCCACACTCCAGTTGCTGAAAGCAACATCACAGTTTTATAATCTCTAGCTGCCACATATAATAGATATCTGCAGGTGAAGTACACAAATGTTGTTCTATTTAGGTTAATTCTGTAGTCTAGACACCTAATCCAGTCAGACCTGTCTCTCTGTTTGCAGTGGGAAGACAGAAAAAAGAAAAACCTGAGGATCTGGGAGTGTTCATTTTGGCATGTTGCTATGTTGTGTTCCTGTCACACTGGCTATGATAAACTAGCATGTTTTTTTTTCTGGTCTCGAACATTCTGCTTCACTAAAAGTGGAGAAGCCATGTTGACACTTGTCTGATACTAACCAATGGTTTGACAGGAATGTATGCGTTTAGCGAGAGATAAAGATAAACAGCAATGCCAAGTGTGTGTGTGTGTGTGCATTCAGGTGTTTAAAAGTTTACAAGTAATTAGGGGTTCCTGTGTCCAATTAGGGCTCATCCCAGTCTGATGACATCATTTAGTGCTCTTTTTACGAACAAAAGCTCCTTTGACACAATTTATATTGTAAAAGCGCTATAGAAATAGAGATGAATTGACTTGAATTGAACAAATGTCTGTGGTCTCTGGGTACTGTAACAGTCACAATTCATTTTAAGACCCATTTTAAGATCCATCCTAACTATTATACCTTATCAACAAGGCCAAATTAAGATTTAAAGCCATAAGTAGGGGTTAACTACAAAGAGATCTGCTAAGTTAATCTAATCATGCGTTGACTGAAATCAGGTTGCACATGGCATTGAAAAGACTGGAAGAGTACTATTCACATACAATACGTTAATAAATTGAACTAAACTGAATAAAACTGAGCACTAAAGTAACATGAATTAAAACCATACTAATTCAAATTTACCAGCTCAGTGATTCTCAAGCAGGTAGATTCAGAAATGTCCAAATGAAATTCAAGATTACCGAAAACACTTTTAAGCAAAGAAAAACAATAATCAAATAAATGAGCTAAAACAACAACAAAAATCTAAAATTTCTCCTATTTTGATCATTCTTAACTCATTTGTTTATTTATTTAAAGAGTTCCCACTTAGATAAGCCTAGCATTTATAGTAGGTTTGGCATGCTGGCCCGGGAGAGAACCCTGAGCTCGAAGATATTTGAGCCCAGGGCTCCCGCCTGGTCAATAAGCATATCAAGAGATCTGAGATCAGGTAGGTCTCAAGAGCTCCCCCTTTAGAAAAGGGAGAAAAAGGAGGAGATGGGGTGGAAGGGGGGATTCTTCCAAAACGAAGATGCAGTGGGGAGAAAATGTTCGATTTATAGTAAACTAGGATCACTCTGATTGGATTATTACTGATTACAGATGAGCAGCCAGTAGTGCTCTATCATATCACATGCTCCTCAAAATTAGTTTATGAATCTTCACTTAGTTATATTTTTGGGGTTTGTGATTGTCCACCCTTAGATATTCTATTAATTTAGGGAAAGGGGTTAATTTACTAATTTGGTTACGTGTTTTGATGGTCCCTCTTGGATATTCTGTTCACTACATAACTACTTATCTACTAAGAAATAAGTTACAAAGATCTAAAATAAACAACAGTACATACATACAGATGTAAAAAGGGTTTCATATATTTAATGAGAATATGCATCAAAACAAGGTATTAATACTGAACTGCACCAAAGCACATGGATAATATGATCAGAATTGTTCCTTCCACCCGCAGCCTTAATAGGGTATATGCAGAATAATAATAATACATATTATTTGTATAGCCCTTTTTACTACATACATGCAACTCAAAGTGCTTCACAAACAACAAACAAGCATTAAAATAAACATGCATGAAGCATGAAGAAGGACTTTTAGGGCCTTATCATACACCCTGCGCAATAAGGCGCATGACGTGTTTGCTCAGACTTGTCGCTATTTTCAAACCAACGTAACCTTATTTTTTTTTCTATTTCCACCACACTGTTTAAATAGCAAATCTATTTGCGCCACTTTGTGGACTCATTGGTGTTTTAATCTAGAAAAGAGGTGTGTTAAGGCGCATTGTTGGCGTGTTGCTATTTTGAGGAACTAAAATAGACTGCAACAGACTAGCTGAAAGTCCAGCGCAGAGTGCATTAGTTGTGCGCCTCGCTTACACATTGCTTAATACACAGTATGTGCAGTAATACGCAAATATCTTTACAAATGTAAAAAAAAAATAAAGGATTAAAATTTTACAAAATTATTACTTTCTACATAAATATAAAAACCACTGCCTCCATTCCTTCTTCATCTCACGAGTATATTTTCAGGTTATTCAGGACAACTTGCTTTTGTATAATGTTATTATTTTTAGTAGTGTTATTTATTATATGCAGATTTATATTTGTTTTATTAAAAACAAGCTTAGATTTGTCCACCTGTCAGGTTTTGGACCATGGGTTATAGGACATGTGTTTCAATTTAACCACATTTAACTCACTTGACTCACAGAAAGTGAAAGTAAAGGCCGATTGGAGGAGGCTTGTTCTTTATTCTTGCACTGCAGTGGTCTGTTTAACTGTTTTCTGGCTAATGAAGGGTTCAGTTTTTTCATTCAGTTTTTCCACTTACAAAATTTGCCATGTAAATAGCAATTGTGCCAGATGCAGCAGACTCTTAAAGGGAATGGGAGATGAGACTCTGATTAGTTTACAAACTCAAAACACACGCATAACTCATTAAAAGAACAAGCTCAACCTTGTTAGACCACGCGCCGCAGCGCAGAGCTTTTTTTCCATCCTTAAAATAGCAAAAGTGGATTCCGACACGCCCTTTATGCTTTTGCGTCCTGCGCTTTAGACTTTGCGCCTAGATCATTAAAATAGAGCCATTAATGTGTCAGTAACCTGGGTCAAACGCTTTCAGTGAACTGTATGCCGTTACAAAATCGACGCGTTTAAGGTCTGTTTTCTTTAAAAAATCAACAATCTTCACTGCCTAAATGATATACGCTATAAAGTGGGTTTCAGAATGTACAAGAAACACTGAATTAAATTACAATTTACCGCACCATGTCTTTAAAATATTTAAATTTATTTTACTCCAGTATTTCCAAAGGCATTTCTGCGCTCACCTGCTGATCCTGACGGGTGCATGCATGTAACCGGCTTTTCACCTCGGTTCACACTTTAACAATTAAATGATTGCTCAAGTTTACTTAACTGAGTATATAATTGATGCTTTAAAAGAATCTGTATAAAATTTAAAAAGTCACATTAACCCTTCACCGGAAGTATGGGAAGAAACACTAGCTTCGCATATACGCTATTAGTTTGCCTAGGCAGTGTTGGAAGTAACGCATAACAAGTTACGTGATAATATTACTTTTCTAAGTAACAAGTAAAGTAACACATTACTTTTAAAAATTAAGTAATTATATTTCAATTACTTTTTCAAAAATGCACAAGTTACACAAGTAACACAAGTTACTTTTTAGTTTAATCACTTAGATAAAAAAAAATTATTGCTAAATTAAAATTAAAGTATTCACAATTAATCACTCAGATAATAAGAGAATGTGTTCATTATTTTGAACGAATCAAAGAAAAAGAAAAGAGAACTGCCTCAATAGACAGTGATTTTAAGTAGTTTAAAGTACAAAAGTAGCAAACACATTGCTTTTATATTTAATTAATCTGTATTTATGGCATGTAGAGCTCTGGGGTAAGAAAGTTCTCAAATAACATCCTAAAATATTTTTTGATATATTTTTTTAAAAGTAAATTTATTTAACAAAAAGAAAGAAAAAATCAAGTTCTGAAAGAGATCAAGCCTCAGCCAGGTAATAAAAAAGTAGCGCAACAGTAACTCAAAAGTAACGTAGCGCATTGCTTATTATAAAAAGCAATTCATTAGTGCAACTATTTACATTTTTGGGAGGTAATTCAACATTTTAACGCATTACTTTCAAAAGTAACTTACCCCAGCACTGTGCTTAGGTAGCCTAATTATTGAAAATGGCTTGACTGGTAAAAATAAAAAAGAAACATCTATAGGTATTTGCATTCAAATAAGAATTATTTTAGCTACAACAAGCTCTAAAATACCTTTTTACTGTTTGATAAGAGTGAGAAATACAGTATTTCATGTTCTACAGAACAAAAGAATAATCGATTAAGGTTGGAACAAAATTGCTGTGAAGGATTAAATGACAATTCAAGTAATCTCACTCTTTAAAGTCTGTCATATATATCATATTTTCAGCACAGAGGGCTTTATTCATGACACACAAGCAGAGCTAATTCCTACATGTAAATCACTCATACCTTCATTCTTATGTAAACTGTCATGTTTCATCCTTATGAATAAGGCCCAGATACCATTCCTTGAGCACAGAAAAGGCTCTGTTTAAATATGAAAAGTATTATGACAGGAGTAAACATCACAGCTTTGGGTTATGCGTAAGATTACGCATGAGACAGGTCAGATAGATGCACTATGGGGTTTCCACTCATTTTCATCCCACTGTGACTGATAATCTCATGCCAAAGAGATACACTTGGACAGTTATCCAGCATAGCTAATCTCCTAATCTGTGTCTGCTGGCGGGAGGTTCTTTCATGGTCGGCACACCTCCAGAAGAATGACTTATTTGCCACACTGTGGTTTGGGAGAGCATATTTCATTACCCAGGATCAGCCGCCAACAATAAAGCACTATTATGCAGACGAACAGAATGCAGGTATCGGTATGTGTGTGCATGTTTGTGTACGTGCGTGTGTGTGTGCGTAGGTTGGCAGCGGGGCCGTATCCTCAAACCGCTAACACTCAAAGTACCATCACAGCTGCAGGTTAACGCAATAACAACAAACACGGCACCCTCACACAAGATCTCTCTCTCTCTCTTTTCCAGATAACACAAGCGACAGCTCTGACAGTTTATGCCAGACTCTTGAAAAGCAGTTTCTGTGAACTTTATGTGTGCAGCATAACAATAATCAGTGACATAAAAACTACATTATGGTGCGCATCAGCTCTGCAAAACTGAGTTTGAGAGTTGACATGCCTTAACGCAGAACGATCTACCACATCAAAGTGTAAACCTCAGAGACTGACAGGCAGGGCCACATAGATGAAGCTCAGATAAATCATGTGGAGCACGTCCATGAAGAGCTGTTATATCCTCGTAATTATTATCAAGTTTTTGTAATTTCAAAAGGGTTTATTGCAACTGGGCCTCGGTCCCAAACCAGACTCTGGAACAGCATCTTTAAAAGGATGCAGGGACTTGCAGATGTCGGCTCCAACATATTTCATACGCTTCTCTCATATTTCTGCAACAAACGAAGCAGTGTTTTTCCGTAAATCTAATCAGGTGTAAAAACACATCTCTCTTTTTCCTCTCTCTGCACGCAGAGATCATATTACTATACTAAAAGTTGTGTATTTTCTGCACTGCAGCCCATGAGGTCTGGAGGGTTTGGAACATGCAGTCGATTCATATTACTATCATCTAACTCATTGTTATTGAAGAAAGAGAGTGAGAGACAGAGAGGGGGAATGATATTTTTTGTATGTAAATTCATCCATGTTATGTTGTTTTATTTCATTGTGTTTGCACCATGCCCTTTTCTCCATCTTATATCTTTATTTACTTACATTCTCTTATTTATTCTCTCTGTATTATAAATATTAAACTAAAAATAGAAAGTTTAAAATAGACGACATGGTGGCTCAGTGGTTAGTACTGTCGCATCACAGCAAGAATTTGGCTGGTTCGAGTCCCAGTTGGGCCGGTTGGCATTTCTGTGAGGAGTTTGCATGTTCTCCACGTGTGCTCGTGGGTTTCCTCGGGGTGCTCCGGTTTCCCATACAGTCTAAAGACATGCAGTACAGGTGAACTGGATACATAAAATTGACCGTAGTGTATGGGTGTGTGTGTGTGTGTGTGTGTGAATGTGAGATTGTATGGATGTTTCCTAGTACTGGGTTGCGGCTGGTAGGGCATCTGCTGCATTAAACATTTGCTGGAATAATTGATGGTTCATTCCACTGTGGTGACCCCTGATAAATAAGGAACTAAGCCGAAGGAAAATAAATAAGTGAATGAATGAATATATGAAGTTTAAAATGTTGCCAATAAAGCTGTATTTTTGACTAGTGATAGATAATAGTCCCTTTCACAAAGTGATACCTGTACCAGAAATTTTCTGGAATGACTTTACCGGTAAACTCAACAAAGCTTTGTTCACACAGGCAGGCACGTTCCGGAATTTTTCCAGAACAGGCCATTCACACATTAACGGTAAATTCTGACACCAATAACCAAAATTGACCTCTAAACGATGGTGATTGTAATTGTAAACATAAAAGGGGTTGGGTTTTTGTTGATGGCTTCACTTTTATTTAAAGCTTTAGCATTTATGCACCTGCTTTTGTCCCATCCAAAGGCAAAAACGCGAACCACAGCTAAATGTTTACACATTTGACTACATAACAAATTCTGTGGGTGGATAAGTATTGTGAACAACTTGGATTAAATCATAAAGGAGCACTCTTGCATGCCGAGACGTTGATAATGTGTGTGTGCTGGCGCTCGCCGAACACAGGTAAACAAACAGCTGTGTATCATAAGCATGTTAGCGAAAAAAATATTCAAAGGCTTTTATTTTTGTAAAGCGCAAATGTGAATGCATCTGAATGTTCTGAATTGGCTGGAGTAGATGTCTAACATCAGTGCATTCTAATCGTAAATGCTCCCTTTCCGGCAATGTTCCTTTTGCGTTCACACAGAGCAGCATTCCGGTAAATTACCAGTAATGTTACAACTTCTCTTTTTAAAAAACGGAAACGTATTTACCGGTATTTTCAAAACGGGCCTGTTTACACATGATCCCTTTCCAGGAAAATTGCCGGTATTTTTCCGGATAAGTCTGTATGTGTGAAAGGGGCTAATGACATACAATAAAAAACCTAATATAACGAAAACGACAAAACGAAAAAACAAACAATAATATTTGACACAATCTAAAATTAATCTAATATGTTTTTCCTCCTTAATGTCATAAATTCTATTTAATGTAGTATATGCAGAAAAAAAACAACTTAACATTTATAGGAATATTAATCCAGTTCTTTCACATTTAAAATAAAAATGTTGCCATTTAGAGCATCTTGAATCAAACGACAATTGGTCAAAATAACAAAAAAGATTTAGTTTTTTTAGACATGTTAATAAATCAATGTTCAGAAACAACAAATTACTTTTTTTTTTTATAAATTGACATTTTTTGCCAAAAAAGTTCAAATTTAAAACATGCTCTAATTAATATTTTCATTTGAAACTTATGTTGTCGAAATGTTATCAGACATTTTTAGAAAAAAACAGATATGATCCAAAGGTTAACACTTCACAGCAACCCATACCTAGACAATCAAGTGAAACTAAATTATACAAATTATCCTAAAACAAACTAAAGTAAAAGAAACAGTAACAATTAAATAAAAAGGGGGGAAAGCCTGATGTTGACAGACAGAAAGAAGGGTGGGGACACGTGTCTATAATGTCTCTGTTAAGGACAATAATAGCATAACACACCTCACACATAGCTGGCATTGTTCCTGACACAGAGGACAAAGGAACATTATATTCAGCTGTCTTCTAATTAGAAGTGTAGCTTTCTCTCTCCCTCTCTCCTTTTGACATGTGTTACGTGGCCAGTTAGAGTCTGTAAATCAAATAAAGAATTCAAACCACACAAACACACTAAGAGAGACATTATTTCATATAGGACTGTGCTAACCTTAAGCAGCCAGTGGATGTGTGTCTGTGGGTGTTCAAAATGAATGTTTTGATGTGTCAGTGTTTGAAGACACACAGCGCATTTTGATGGTCTCGCCACACCTGGTTGAAGTGTATATGCTCGTCTGCTGCTCTCAGACGGCTGCAGGTGCCTGTAAGTCACAGAGGGTTTTTCTCAAGTACTGCTGTCTGTCTGTCTGTGTCAGAGGCAGAAGCACCTCGGCTCTCTCTCTCACACATAGATGAGGAGATAAACTCACAATGACGAGCACAACAGCCACACACTCCAGATAAGAAAGCGGTGGAGTCATGCCTCGGTGTTTTTATAGGGTGGGGGGACTGTATGTGTTTACTGCCTGCAGTTATGAACATGCGCCTTTGCACAGATACAGTGTACAATAGGATGTGTGGTTATCTCAGTTCTCAGATTACCCTTCTGCAGAATTACAGATGAGGTGTAACCTAAAAGTCATGACCCCTCGTCATGGATGACTAGTCACCACTGGACTACTGGAAACAGACGAGTAGGAGGCAGCAGAAACACAACAAATCATCAACTTTTGGTCATGATGTCCACATCTCCCAGAATGACTCAAGTGTTAAAAGTGTTAAAAGGATAATTTGCTCAAAAACGAAGTTTCCTCAAATCTTGCCCTGGAGGACCAATGAACTGCAGACTTTAGCTCAAACCTCCCAGTGATTTTCTAATGATTTTGAAGACACTGATTAGCATGCTCTGGTGTGTTTGATAAGAGTTAGAGCTAAACTCTACATCAAAGTTGATCTTGTGGGCCAGGTTTGAGGTTCCCTGCCTTAAGCCGTGCCACCATTTTAGTCACCTGAGACAATTTTAGAAAGGAAAATGTAACCCTTGGTTAAAATGTGTGGTCTTTGATTGTTGTTTTGACAAGTTCACCAACATCTGTTTAATGCCCATTGCAAATTTTCACAATTTTCCATTTATCATATTTGAAGGCGACTTCAGCTACATCCTTATTTTCTTCTTTGTGTTTTATGGAGAGTGGCATCCAACATTAAGGTGCATTACTGCCACAAATGATGAGCATAAAACCAAAAACCAATAGAAGTGCTAAATCTGATGACGCAATCAGTGCGACAACTCGGGTAAATGTCAAAAAGCTTCTTTTTCTGTTTTTTATTATTAAGGCATTACAATGAATGCTACAGAGTGGGGGATGTTGAATGTGTCACAGATGAATGATGTCAAACTACGGATGAGTTTTCTTACATCTCATCTACTTTTTAATCTTTATTAGACCCCCTAGTTTTTCACAATTTTATAATGATTTTTTGCAGTAAAATTTGAGAAGAATTTTGCTATTAAAAATATATATAAATATAAAAAAATTATATTTAAATTATATTTTTAAATGCTTAACGTAATACACCTAAAACAGGGAAGTGTTTTCTCTCATCAATGGCAAAGAAAGAGTTGAGCGAAATCATTTATCGATTTGACGCTCATCATAATAGGCTAGCAGCCATACACGTGAAGCAAAAATAATGTTCTTCAATTCGGTCATGGTTAGAGACCGTCATCCTTGAACCAATCTCCATCATTGTAAGCTGCTTGCTTTTTAGCTTTTTCCACTGCTCCGTTTGTTAGATGTTTGTGCCCACTTTCTTTTGCAGTCTGAAGCATGTCAAATGCACAAAACTCTCAATTCACGATGTTGTATTCATTTAATTTGCGCAACAGGATGCCTAATCTCATCTTTGTATTGACTTTACATGTGAATCCATGTCTGCTTACTTCACAGGCTGCAAAACAATTTTCCCCCACTTTCATGTAATGTAATGATTGTGAGGGCACAGGAGAGATATCATTTTTCGAGAGACACTCAAATACATCACATCTGCAGCGAATGCAACGTCTATGAGTCATGTAATACAATTAATTGCAAACTAAAATAATTGTAATTTTATTATTTGGTTTAGAACTGGATGTTTGATTATGTTATTATTTAAATTTTTTGCAATAATTTTGCATTTAAATTAAGAATTTTGTAGAATCGCAAAAAAACTGTGACTCTTTGTTGAATTTGTGTTAGATTCAGTGATCGCAAAATCGTAAAAAACTAGGGCATCTGCTTTATGCCTGTCAGACAAATGTGTTGTGATATTTTAGGACAACAATTTCAGCAATTTCTGTCTAAGAAATTATTCTTTCTCATAAAAATGCTTCAATCGGTTATTATTATTATTTTTTTGTTTAAACGTGTGCTTTATGTTCTGCTAAATAATCATACTTTACATAATAATAAATACAATTAGTTTTTATTTAAGTGGAAGGTAAATAGGCTTTTAACCTTTGAACGGTATTTGTGTAACTGATCATATTAATGTGAATAGTCGGTCACAGTCCCAACACAAATCGATTAAGTTAACTTAATCATTTTTACTAGTTTAAGTAGATTGAACATAAAACCATTAAATTGTCCCAAGAAAACTTAAGAATTTTGTCATTTCAACTCATTTTATAAAAATCGTTTGAACAAGCAGCAAAAGTCTTTTTTTTTTTGAGTGTAGCAACTGTTGTGCTTGTTGACTTATCCAAATTGTGCATAGTGACAAAATTTATTTGAAATTGTTTAAGATTTAGTTATAGTAATTGAAGTTTTAGGCAAACTTATCCTCTAAAAGCTGCAGAGTAAAATATGGAAAATTAAATCACACAATTAAAAAAAATAGTATTTTTTAAAGGGCACCTGATTTATCCCTTTTTTAAGATTTAATACTAAAATTATGGTTCTTCTGGGAGTGCCAGTTTAGGTTCAGTTTAAAACAGTTCAGATTTTTTTATTATAATGTGTTAAAAAGTGGGGTCATTTTGGGGGCGTGTACACAGCGCGCTGCTTTAGAGGTTTGTTGCTTCACATAAAAATTAGTTTCAACTTAGACGTGCACATTCGGTTATTTAAAATGAAAGTATTCGGATGGTGCTCTGTGGCGCGGCAGGAATATGAACAGTGTCCTGAGTCGTTGCTGGGCACCGCGGACAGCCGCTGGCTTTCGGTACCGTTTTGTGTACCCTCATAGAAACCTATGTTTAGAATTCTAAAATGCATGGAGCTAAGCGGCGCTTCTGGTTTGGGACCTGCTTAAGGCAAATTCATTATTTATAATGGAGAGACGCGCATGTGAGCCAACGCGCTCGCACTTTCCAACTGCACCAAGTTAAGATCACAGGGAGCTTTTGTGACTGCGGGAAATGCAAACAGCTGAAGTTTAAGGAAGACGCAATGAAAAGTACACATGTTTGCAAACCCACCTAAAGTTACAAACAATGGCGCCAATGAGAGCGATCATGTGGTGAATGTTGATCTTATGTTGAGTCCAGTGAGCCTTACATCTATAAATCTATGAGCAAGGGTGTTCCTTTAGTGATATCGCTTTGACTCACACGCTGAAAATGGTGGACGTGAAACAACAAACTGAGAATATGGTGATGTGCCTGTCAATCAATTCAGTAGGCGAGGGGTTCACACTCCTACATCAAGTTGCGGTCGATCTCAAAACTGCTCCAATTGGTCCACCGATTTGATGTTATTAAATTTTTTAAAAAAGGACTGGGTGTGTTTATATCACCTCAATATGACGGCCTATACACTTTACCTACACACGTCTGTCCAAACAGCTTAAAAAAAGTAGTCAAAGTAGTTAAAGTGTGTAGCTTAAATGCTTTTGACCTCTTTGCCCTTCCATAAATTTTACTTACTAATGAGGTTGTATACTAATCAGCTCTCATTTGCTGGCCTCTGTTATGCTATTACATAACAGGAGGTGGGCGCACAATCAAGGGTGCTAAAGACCACAGCCTCTAGTCTAGTGTATGTCATCAGCGCACTTCTTCAGAATTGGGGAAAAAGGTTTACCTGAGGCAGATGATACACTGAGACGGAACACTAGCAGACGTTATTGCAACACATTCTACAAAACCCAGACATCTAATTGGTCAGTGGTTTCCTGATCAATTTAAAAAAAGTTTGCATGCAAGTGTCGTCAAGTCTCACCACAGGCTGCATTTTACTCCTAAATTAAAAAAAAAAAAAACAATTATTAAAAAAACTCAGAAATAATAATTTTACAACTCCCCTAGGGTTAAACAATAAAGCCATCCATTTAATTTTTGGCCAAAGCACTTTTAGCTTAGCTCAGCATAAATCATTGAATCCGATTAGACCATTAGCATCACTTAAAAAGGTCCAAGCAGTTTAATAGTTAATAATTAATAAAGAATAATTTACCTATTTAAAATGATTTCTTCTGTTTTCACATTGTGCACTAAGGCAGATGGAAAAAAGTTGCTATTTTCAGGCACTGCATATTATTATTTTGCTTGTTGCAGCAATGGTACTTTCCTTTAAACCCCATAAGGCAATCCTGATGAAACAAGACTAGACTTTGAGTTAAGACTTTACAACTGCATAAAACTTCATCATGATTTAACATATTAATTCAATTAGAACAAACCTGAATGTACCTGTAGTGTACATTAAATAACTGTTATTCAAAAGTTAACCTTAAATAACCTTAAGTTAACTTTTTACAGTAGAGGACTCAATAAGTTCCAGCAGCCCAAAGCATCCTCAGGGATGCAGCCAACATTATATCTATAGAGACACACATCTCTATGTCTGCTTTAAACCCAGAGCTTATTGCACCCCTCAACATAATCTTACATATTTGCCTGTCTAAACTAAACTACTTACACCGTTGACATATGACCAAATTGGAAAAGTGTTGTATGACAAGAAAGTGGTTTTTGGCAGGCACCGACTGACCTGACAGAAAAGATAGAATGGAGAAGAGAGGAGCCAGAGAAATGGCATACTTGCAAGAAAGAGGAAGAGCAAAAAAGGAGGGATCAAATTCAGTCGTGGGAAAGCCCATCTAAAAAACCTCATCGCTAACTCTGCAAATGCAAAAAAAAAAGCAAAAGTCTCTTTCAGTTTCTCTCATGGTTCTTGCCTAAAAATCACTTACATTTTTTTGGACACAGATACAAATCCTGGAGCTTTTATCGTCTCAGAGCAACCTATTTACAACAGAGAGGAGAAGAGCAGCATCACAGCATTCAGTAATTGCCATCTCCTGCTGAAAGCAGGAGAAGCTAGAGTTTCTTTTCTTTGGACGTTTAATGCACACCTTCCATCCAAACTGCTCTCTTTCGCCGCCTTTCTTCCTTTCTTTTAGCTATCTGCAGTAATTGCTCTCATAGTTTAGTGGACACAAGTTACAGTGTGTAGATGTGTGTGTGTGTGTGTGTGTGTGTGTGTGTGTGTGTGTGTGTGTGTGCGTGTGCGTGTGTGTGTGTGTGTGATGTTTTCGAAAGGGGAGGACAGAGGACGGGTTCTTGTGCAGCTCTGAATCATGTGTGTCTGTGGGGGAGCAGTGTTGTGGGATTTGGTTGACTCTGGCCGATTATGGTTGCTTTGTTTTGGCTGAATAGCAGCATTTTTGGAGGTTAACATGTGATTCCCCACGATAGAAGATTTGCTAGATGCCAGCTATAGAATCTCCATTAGCCATTATAGAAACATCTAAAACACAAACTACTCTAGATTTAAAGGTTAACAGCATCAGCCACACTCACCCATGCTGTATACACACACTCTCTGGGGTGCAGTAAATGGACTAAAAACAGAGCGAATGATGACAGAAGCGTATTCCACATAAACAATGAGAATGATAGCACATGTCAGATTCATGTATTTACATACAATGATGCACACATACACACACATATTTGTGTTACTGGTTTTTTACACATGATATTTCCTGAAGGTTGGAAGATAAATGTTCTAAATGGAGGAGTAATATGACGGTCTAGTGGTGTATTAATACAGCAGTCGTTCATCATGCAGACGGCCTGGTCCTGTCTTGGCTCCATGGGCCTTCACTAACTCATGCTGTTAACAACAGACCTCAAGAGCTCAGTGCACTTAAAGCACACACACACACACGCACACACGCACACACACACACAAACACACACACACACATACACACACACACACACACACACACACACACACACACACACAGGTTAACTAGAACATTGCATCGGTAAATTATAGTTCAAATTTAAAAAAGCATTTAATATTATTGATTCTATAAATATTATATAAAATTGACCTCTTATCTTGTTTAGTATATATTATTTCAATTTGCTATATCCAGTATTTTTTGCAAGCTTTTATCAAGGTAAATACAGACATCTTTACAAGTTTTCTTTACATGTACTTTGTTTTGACTTTTTCAAAGCATTTATTTACTAACAAACAGCAAAATGGAAATTATGGGGTTAGAATATAAATTTCTGCCTATCAAAGATACAATATGGTGATTTTGTTCAATCTAATAATAAAAAAAAATAATAATAATAATAATAAATAAATAAATAATAATAATATTAATTACAACAGTTTTTCGGTTTTAACCAATGGTCCAATGGTAATTTACCTTAATTATGTCTTAAAGAGAGCTCAGGGTGTCTAATGCACCCCCGGATCACCCTTTGTACTCTGTTTCTGCTGCCATCAGGACGTCGTTTTAGAGTTACTATTTGCGGGAGAAATAGAATTTAAAATTCCAGCGCCTGATCCAGCTGAGAGGAAGATCTAAAACATGATGTATTGTATGCTTTGAGTAATATTTTGGTAATGTGTACATGGGACTTGTGTACATGGCCTGTGTTATGGCACTTTTTTCACTTTTTTGCTATAGTAATTGACAGTAAGCAAGAGAACACAAAAAATAAAAGACACACAAGCAGACATTAAAGCAAGTGTTAACTGTGTAATGAAGGTACATTGTACTGTGTAATGAAGGTACATTGTACTCTGTTCTTGGGACAAAGGTTTTTTTTCTGTCATGCCAAGCCAAGTAGTCAGATATTTTTTGGTTTAATTTATTTTTAAAGTATGATATCATGTCACAGTTTCACTGTTTTACCGTATTTTTGGTCCAATAATATAAGCAACATTGTAACTGATAGTTACCTCATACTACCTCCTTGTTTGTTATTGAGACACTGTCACTTTATAATATTTACAAGTTTTTTGCACTCCATACTGTGTTTTACATTATACTGTACTTTTTGCATGAGAAGTTTATTTATAAACTAATTTCGAGAGGATTGCTTGCAGCTGGTCCCGCATTATTCAATTTATGATTCAACAATCAGATGATTCCTGAGCCACTATATATACCCTAAGTTCAAAATAACAGCAATCTTTGTTTTGAAGAATCCCCCCTTCCACCCCTACTCCTCCTCCTTTACTAGATGGGTGGCACGGTGGCCCAGTTGTTACCACTGTTGCCTCAAGTTTCTGCCTTTCACGTTCTCCCCGTGCTTACTTGGGTTTCCCCCGGGGTTCCCTGGTTTCCTTCCACCATCCAAAAACATGCAACCTAAATTTAATTGACTGATCCAAATCGGCACCATAGACATGCTCCTAGTAAGTAGTAATCTCTTTAGTGCAATCACTATCTGTTCATTAACTACTACAGCAGGGGAGTTCTCGAGATCTACCTGAGCTCAAACTCCTCTCTCGCCTTGCGAATGATAGGGAGCCCCGAGCTCGAGGAACTTGTGAGTTCAGGGCTCGCTCCCAGGACAACATGCCAAACAAGCTTTATAATCAATCATCAGCTAAGTGTGAACTCTTGAAGTACTGTTTTGCATCTGCACAACTCTGGTTTGCATTCCTTGCCATGTGCCCTTAAGTGGCACTCACCCATTCAGCGGCGGGAACTGGTGGACGAAACAACATTAATCATAAGGTAAACACAAAACAAAAGTCTCTATCTGGAGCTCCTTCATGAGACTCGACACTTGTAAACACTGACTTCTTCGGGCTCTTGGCTCTCAGTACCACCCACACTCATCATCGATACCAAGCCGACAAATCACAGAACTTGCGCTACACATCATTGCGAAGTGTAGTTAAATTTTTAAGAGGTGCGCATCAGCGTAGGCGTCAGCCATCGCGGTCGCTATGCGACCTCGCGAAGGCTGTGCCTGACCATATGCATGCAATTGACGCAGAAGTATAAATCAGACATTTCGATTCTCAGTATGTCCTGTACATGTGGTTGAATTGACAACAAAAGTTGACTTTGATTTTTTTGACTTTGATAAGCATTGAAAACTTTTTTTAAATCAAACGGAACACAAATTTTTGAACAATAGTATATTTTCTTAATTCAATTGTTTCACACTTTTTGGTAAAACCACGAGGCTTTTTAATGGCATGTTCAATTATGACAAATCATCCCAGGTAGAGTGACATCACCAACAACACTCACCTAAATTAACAAACAATGTCCTTGGCAAAGTGTCCACAACCTTTTATAATAGCTAATATGTTTCCTGCAATTATAATTTCCAATTTCCTGTAAACAAGGAAGAGGACATAATAAAAGGTTTGAATAGCTATCATTTAGCATAAATTAAAGAAACTACAAACAATGGAGATCACCTTTACCACAGTTGGAGGTAACCCTAAAAACATGTCCGTATTGCAGATTGTGGCATGTTTTAGTGGTCGAGTGCCATGGTGTGAGGGCTGAACATCATAGCCGATCACAGTGTTTGTGTGTGTGCAAGCAGGAATGTGAGGGATTTGAGGGGGTGGAGTGTTTAAGAGGAGTGGCATGAGACCCACACACCCTGAGATGAGCCAGCCAACACAGGGTTAGTTGAGGAGAACCAACCAAACTATCAATCACACTTACACGGGCACCAGCAACACCACTGTCACTGAGAAAATACTATGGAAAACCTAGAATACGAGAGGGAACGAGTGTAAGAGAGATGTTCTTTAACATGTGTTTGTGTTTGCTGTGTGTTTGTGGTATTATGAAGGATGGAGGATTATAAGAGTTTTCCTTCTCAACCATCATAAATCAGAAAGAATAAGACATGGCACCACAATGCCAACCAAAAACCTAACCCATAATCTCACACATGCACGCACATAAACACAGACACAAATATACCCATGAGTGCTAACCGATGGAGTGATCAGCCTCACACACGTGAACATTCAAACAGCCACAAACACTCCCACCCATATCCTATTTGTCCCCAAATACACAAACATCCAAGACGTGATCTCACAGCGGTAACCGACTAGCTTCAGAAGGTCTGAGCCTTTTGTCTTCATAATCCTCTAAATCTGCCATGCAGCAGCCAGTCAGACTTGATCTCGGTGTCGGGACTGATTCCAGTTTCAGACATTAACTGGAAACTCTTATGAATCAGCAATATTACCTCAATGAGCAGTCATCGACACAGGAGGACCTGATTGGATGAAGAGCAGGTTGACAACTCTTTGTGTGTTGATGTGTTGTGTGACAACAGTAATAGTTGCTGGGAATTAAGGGTGTGCAGAAAAGTCATCTACTTTATTTGGAAACACCCGGATGTGGACAGGGCTTAAACCAAAAGTGCGTTGGGATTTTTCGTCTCTACTCCTACAGTTTTCAAAATTATTCATAAGCTGTAAAAACAGTGAGATGTTTACAAACCCAACCACTAAAATGAATTAAAAATTAGCATTTATATAATGATACAACAAACAAGTCATTAGTCAATCCAGCCTTCTATACAGCATATACCTACATTCATTTGTAACAAATATGCATAATGCCAGTCTATGGTCTTCAATGGCTGTTCGTGTACAACCCTGTTTTGACCCTCAAAAAATCCACTTCCAGTGGATGGGGTTTAGGCTTTAATTGAGATAGCTGTATAGCTAGACCTGGGAACCTGGGAAGTCTGGGAACTTTGGGCTTTTTAAATGGTCGCCCACTATGTTATTTGTCTGACAGGTTAACCAACCAATCACCTTTCAGTTTGTGGCACGTCATCTTTATGGGCAGAGAAATGTCCTCGAAATAATGACCTGTTAACAAGCGAAATTGGTGCATCAATTATTCACGAATGTCTTGGAAAATTAGCAACAATGGTGTATTAATATTATATAAAACATAGGAAATCATTCATTCTTACATTTCTTTTTCTTCAGTTTAGTCTCTATTTTACCACAATAGAATGAACCACCAACTATTCCAGCATATGTTTTACGCACTGGATCCGCAGTGACCAGCAACCTTCTTACTGTGAGCCACTGTGCTGCCCAAAGTGGATCAGTAGGGCATATATTTTGTTCTGAGATTAATTCCTTATTTTGGTGATGATTAAAAGATCATCATATGTAAGATGACTGAGTTAAAGTTTTCTTTGTTCTTTAAAAGCAAGATTTTGCTGTATTTGTGAGTATCCACAACACACAGTTACTATTTTGAACGATGTATTTCTCTTACCTGTATGACCAAAATGGCAGAATATGTGAAGGTTTTGAGTGCTATTACAAAAAAGAGAGAGCATAAGCATACCTGTGCGTTTGTCAACATCACAGGTTAAATCGTGAGTAATGCGTACTTTTAATAATCTGCCGTTTAAGTCAAAACGAAAAATGCTCATCCTCACAAACCTATCCTCACAATGACAGAGGCGAGTATAGCCAGGCAGCCAGTAAATCACTGATTCATGATTGTTTTAAAAAGTTATCTTCTTATTAATTAGCACTGTTGTCAATATAAACATTGCAGCTTTATTTATCCATTAAAACTTGATTCCAGGTGAGCTGATAAAGATTGCTTCACACTCAGCTCCCGGAAATCCTGTATTTGAAACCCATCAAAGGATGACTGTGGATCTGCTAAAGTGTTTCCAGAAAAGTTTGTCCTATACATCATACATTTTGCCAATGATTAGTGGTTTGTGCCTGGCGGGATGTCCGAGGCTGAAATTATAGTAAATCCAATGCCATCTATAGAGCTGAAATTGTCATTGAATTAGGCCTCTGGTTTCTGACACACACTTTCAGTGTAAGACCAATAAGGTAAATGCCGAGCTAGTGTTTTTCCCATACTGATAAACTTTCGGTGACCTGTCATTGTGAGTTTTTTTTCAATGTATAGGGTTCCTTTTACAGCATTGATGTTGTAATGTAATTAAAATACAATCAGTTAAATAAACTTTGGGATTCATTTAGTTGCTCAAGCGCAAAATGAGGCAAAAACTGTTTACTCGCACGCGCTCATCAGAATCGGCAGGATAGTGCAGAAGCTCCATTGAATATACTAGGGCAAAATAAATGTTCATATTATAAAGACATGGCGGGGAAAATTAAATGTAATGCAGTGCTTCTTGTACAATCTGAGACCCACTTTATTTCGGATATCACTCAGCCAGTGGAGATCGCTGATTTTTAAAGAAAACAGACCTTAAATGCGCCAATTATTATTATTTTTTTGGCATACAGTTGACTGGAAGCGCTTAACCCAGGTTACTGGCAAATTCAAATTCCTATTAGCATGCTTCGGCATTTACCCTATCACAACAACAGACTGGGCCATCTGACCAATCAGAGCAGGCTCTTGGAATGAAAGTTAGTATTATGAGAAAATGACTTGCAAAACACTTTAAAAACAAACTTCACTTTTAAAATAGAATAACTGGAGCACTTCAATGTTACTCTCAGATTTCTGAGACACGCACAATTTGAAATTGAAATTGCATTATGGACATTTTCATTCATAGTTTACACTTAGTTTATTGGCTTTGCAAATTTACCACTGTGCAATATTTTAGAGAGGTTTATTCATTCATTCATTTTCTTTTGCTTAGTCCCTTTGTCCCACAGTGAAATGAACTGCTAACTATTTTGGCTCATATTTTTTGCAGTAGATGCCCTTTCAGCCACAACCCAGTACTGGGAAACAACCATACACCCTCACATTCACACATACATACACTACAGCAAATTTAGCCTACCCAATTCAACTATACTGCATGTCTTTGGACTGTGAGGGAAACAGTATGGGAGTATCCCGGAGGAAAAACAACCTGAACACGAGGAGTACATGCAAACTCCACACAGAAATATCCAGCGGGACTCAAATAGCAATCTTCTTGCTAAGAGGCAACGGTGCTAACCACTAAGCCGGTGTGCCGCTTTAGAATAATAAAATAATAAATTCTACAAAATACTAGTTATTTCTTTTAAAAATCTAGTACTCAAGGGAATTTTTTTTGTCATTTTAAAGCAATTATTCATGCCTTTCCAATAAGTTGTTCGTCTTCAGGCACATCCCTACAGTACATAGTTTTCTATGTGCAAGTGTTTATATGTGTGTGTGTGTGTGTGTTTGTGTGAGTGCGTTTACCGCTGAAAATTCTTCTCATGTCATGTCACTCGTATGACAGACTGGCTGTGAGCCTAGATTGCCCTTTTGAAGAATTATGGTCTATTGCCTGTCTTTTATTTCCATTAACCACCCCCAAAAGCCACGACTGTTTCTTTCTCTTTCTGTCTCTTTGTTTCTGCTCTGGTTTCCGCTTTGGTCTCAGCTGGTTGGTGGTGATAGCATCTCCCAGGCTCTGGACTTCCTCCTAACGCACTCAGAGAGTCTCTGTCTGGACGGTTAGTGGCTGGTGACCAGAGCCTCATCTCAGAACTCCAGACATGCATTCATGAAGTAGGGAAAAAGGATCAACAAGAGGAGGAATGCTGTTAATGTGCTAAAATTCTAAATGCATTATTGAGTAAATCAAATGATTTGTGTGAGTAATGTATTTGATTGGGTGAATATGTTTGTTTTAATAGCTGGGGCAAGGGTGATATGGTCAGCTGCCTCAGATGTTTTCCCTCTCCTCCACTTACAGTACATCTCTTTCAGTTTATCTGTCCACAAGTTTCAGTGTAAGCTCTGTGGCCTTTTACAGAAGCAAGACTGTAAGTCTGGCTTTAGTGGTATGTCAGATTCTGATTCAACAAGTTTCAATCTGATTTATAGACAATTTCGGTTTCCTCTGAGTTAAATAAAGCATACAGTATATGCACTGGAAATTTACATTAAACAGAGTGAATCTTCAATAAGAGTAATAATTCACAATTCTTTTTTTATACTTTAGGTTTGTTATATTAGTTAACTGTATTTAGACTAAAATGGTATGTAATGTTATTTGTTGTTATAAAAACATTTTATATAAAATGTTTAACAAACCAATTTTAATGCAAAATGATACCAACATGACATCTATAACTCTTTTTTGTAGTTAATACAAAACAAACAAACAAACAAACAAAAAAGCACAAAACAGAACTTCACAGAAAGCAAAAAAAAAAGCAAATAAATAAAAAAATAAACAAAGATTGTCAGTACTTTAATTGATAGTAATATTAGTGCATGTGGGTATCTGTATTTGACAGTTAAATAAACATCTTTATTTATTAAAAAAACTATCTAAATGAAAATGGCTAAAACTACAAAAAAATTATTAAAATAAATAAAAAATTGCTTGTAATTTATTTTTTTAAAAATAATACATTTGCCTATGGATATATAAAAAAATTGTGATGTTCTTGTTCTTTTAGCATAAAAAATATGCAACCGCAAGGGAACTAGGAACCACACCAGATTTTAATTTTAAAGTGTTGAGTTTAGTGCAGTGTCACGGTGGCTCTGGTTCTGGTTCAATCACTGGTTCGAGTCCTGACTGGGTCAGCTGGCATTTCGGTGTATAGTATGCATGTTCTTAGTTTCCTCCGGGTGCTCCGGTTTCCACAGTCCAAAGACATGTTCTATAAGTGAACTTAATTGTCTAAATTAATTGACTAAATTGTCCGTAGTGTATGAGGCTAATTGAGTGTGTATGGGCGTTTCCCAATACTGTGTGGCAGCTGCATTTGCTGCATAAAACATATTCTGGAATAGCTGGCGATTCAGTTTGCTGCGGTGAACCTCTGAATTAGAGACTAAGCCGAAGGAAAATGAATGAATGAATAAATGAGTTGCGTGTGCATGTGCATGTACAGTACATACATGTGATTGTGTGTAATAGTTTTGTTGATTTACAAAGACAGAAATTACCTAGTTGTACTCTATTAAGGTGGTTTACGCGGACATGCCTTGTGTCCTCATACTTACAAAAAACTTAAAATCATACTTAACAGGGAACTTTTCACATTCAGATTTTGCCACATTTTCCTGTGAGGGTTTGATTTTGGGGTAAAGCCATGTAATAAGACAATTTAACTGTATAAAATACATTACGCCTAAGGAGTGTCCCCGTAAACCACTAATACCAACATGTGTGTGCACGTGTGTATGTGTGTCCTATTGTACTAGAATGCAGCAGAATTCCTCCGCTTTCTTTCCATGCTTGCTGAGTGGACATTGACCACGACTGCTAAGGATAAACTCCCACTCGACAGCAGAAGGACAAACACATTCTATTTTTCTTGGTTAGATTCAAACACTATGTATTATGCTTCTTGTGTTAATGATTGAAAACATGAGCTCTCTTGGTCCTCTCTGAGGTTGACAAGTTTGTAAAGTGCACACAAAAAGTCACACTTCTATAGGCATGTTCTCCTATAGTCATTCACACATGCATACAGTCCAACAACATATACTGAGCAGATTTGCCTTCAGTAGATAAAACCAAAAACTCCCTCATGTGCATGAGCAAAGATGATGAAATCTACAGCTAAAGAATAAACATTTCTTTATTGCATGTAAATACACATATACGGCATATATGTTGAATATTTAAAACACTTTGGCAGTCATTGCTGTTTTCATATTTTTTTAAATAACTTTTTAGTCAGTCAAACACTTTGACTAAAATATTGACTTATTCACCATGAGATTTAATAACTATTTAATCTAAACTTTAAAATAATAAAAAACAATTTTAATAAATAACTATTTAATATTTTTTTTAATTACTCAAGTTTAGGAGACCTTATGAATAATAATGAATGCACTACATTCTGTTGTGAAAACAACAATAATCTCATTTACAACAATAATCCCATTTAAATTCATGATATTGACAGTCAAAAGTAATGCAAATATAACGACCCAAATAAAATTGTAATTTAAAAAGAGTAAGAATACATCACCCGAACCAGTAAATGTTATTGATTATACAGAGAACAAATTTAATTATGTTTTTTCATTTTTTTTGTGTGAGTGATTATGTAACATACATGTGTGTTAAAACTGAAGATTGTTAGATTGATGTTTTCATGCTTAACACATTTATAAATTGATCAATAAGTGATCTTAACAAATGTATTTCTGTTTCCACAAAATTAATCTGCAAAAAATAGAAACAATTATATAATTATTATTATTATCATCATCATCACCATCATTATTATTATTATCATTATTATTGTTATTATTATTATTATTATTATCATCATTACTATTATTATTATTATAATTATTAATACTATTATTATTATCATCATCATCATCATTATTATTATGATTAATATTATCATCATCATCATTATTATCATCATTATTATTATTATTATTATCATCAGTACTATTATTATTATTGTTATATTCAATAATAATTGACCACTAAAAGATTCTCATTAAATCAGATATCTCATTTAATAATATTAATATTGAAAATTGTTCTTTTAATTTGTATTTCCCAATGTTAACTATATTATATTAACTAAATGACTATATTAATCAATAACTATATTGATTAACTAAATGATGCCTTTCTATATCATCAAAAAATAAGAATTATTCCAAAGGTTGGATTTTATATAATCCTTATTTTTAAGATACAAAAAATTATAGCATCTTAGCTGTGATGGCAGTGACAAAGTAGAGCGTTACTCTGAAAGCTAACCAGGCTCCATGTGAAATCACATTGAAAAATGGACTGCCTCACGAGAGAGTCTCATATTCTGGCCTTTTTATTTAGTTGTGTTCATTCCGGCTCCGCTGAGGGCCTCGCCTGGCTCGCGTCTACAACCTGAGCTGTGCGAAAGTCTACTTGGAGCATAATCGCTATGAGAACAGAGGACTATAAGCCTTAGCCAGCACTGATCAAGCAACTTGGCCGTAGGAGAATTGTCCTCGCAAACAAAGGTTTTAAAGTCTGTTTTGATATTTGCAACTCGGGATTAATGTTTGGACTTTGGACCTCGTTGTTTCAAGCCCCCTTTTTTGGGCTGCTTCTATTGTTATATAAACTAAGTTTGAAACACACAGAAATAAGCAGTGTGTTCTTGGACTGAATAGCGTCTTTATGCACTTATGTAATGACTGGACAGCTTGAACAGGAAAAAGAGGAATCATGGGTTGGGGCTGAATGGTTGAGGAGTCTGATAGCAGTTCAGCTAAAGATGACCTTGTGTGCAGGTGAGGTCAATATGACCCTTAAGGCACACACTGCCTTATCTGTGAACTTTGCACTGCACAGCGTAGCAGCATTTACGGAAAGGAGAAGGAGCAGAAGAAAAGACAAAAACATTGCGAGAACATGCATGAGAGAGTAAGAACGTGATATGAATAATAGTTGCATGCGAAAAGTATTGTCTGCACTAAGCATTGTGATCTTCAGAGTGGCAGCCAATGGTTTGGGTGGTCATAGGAACTTATGTTGAGTTTGTTCATCATTAGCGGTGTTTGCTCTGAAGGCGGTCCAGTATTGGGTATTAAAAGTTTGTTTGAAAGATCCTGGAGCAGTAAGAAAGTGTCTATATGCTGGGTTGAACTCACACAATGGACACTGTGACTCCGGCTCACCTTCACCCAAACACCTGCATGAAAGCATGCCAGCACATCCTAGAGACAGGTAAACACTGAACATGGCCTGCACTGCTAAAAGTGGGGGTTGTCCAGGAAAAAATATCAATGAAAAAAAATAATAAAATTACTTTATAAAATAAAGTTTTAGAAAGAGACATTTTGAAAGAGACATTTTTGAACATTTTAAAATTTTCGTCCAATGACAAATTGTTTCACAAAAATAATTAGAAATCTGAAAAAAAAAAAAAAAAAAAATATATATATATATATATATACAGTATATATGTATATATATATGTATGTATGTATATTCACTATTTCCATAACCATTGTCAAGACTGCTAATAAAAAAATGTTTCTTGAGGAGCAAATCAACATGTAAGAATGATTTCTGATAGATCATGTGACACTGATTCCACCTTTGCCATCACAGAGATTAATTATATTCTAAATCATTTAATAGTAGAAGGGTAACCTTGTAAAATTGTATTTTAATCAAATTGATGGAAATATTATACTTTAAGTATATATACTTTATACATTTATAAAGTAATATATTTTAAACATATATACTTAATACATTTATAAATGATAAATACATTATACTTTATACATATACACTTTATAAATTTATACTGATCTTAAATTTCTGTTTACTTCTAGATACACGCTGCCAGTCATTTTGGCACCACTTTGTCACTAATATAGCACTGTGTATGTGTGTGCTTAATTAAAAATTGTTGTTTTTTTTTTTTAAAAAAAGCCCTCTTAAATGTGGTATATGTACATAGACTTTTAATTTCAGTTAGCCAACTCATAAGTTTCAGGCGAACTGTCATACCATTACAAAACATACACAGAGTTTAAGATCCTGATTTCTTTAAAGATCAGTGATCTTCACTGCCTGACTGAGATACTATATAAAGTGGGTTGCACACCAGACAAAAAGCACTTGTTCTGCACCATGTCTTTGAAATATGGACATTTATTTTACCACAGTAATTTCAATTTTGTAATTTCTGCCCTCGCCTGCTGCTCCTGATGGCGCTTAAATTTTAACAGTCATTCATCTCATTTTATGCTTAAACAACTAAATAAATGATTAAGTCTATTTAACTGATTATATTTTATTTACATTACAACATTGATGCTGTAAGAGGAACCTTATGAAATTGAAAATAGTTTATCAGTGCCATTAGCTGTGCAAATACCAGTTCCTGGTCTAAGAATGTGTCTTGTATAAATGTCCCAGAAACACATCTGTCGGGCACAAGGTGAGACTGAAACTCCTTAATTACACAGGGATTTATTAAGACTGATTAATCAACTAGCCAACTTCATCCCTAGAGTAAAATCACATCCATACATCTAATGGATATCTTTTAAGATTCTGTATGTATGTAACAAATGATCTTAGACATGCTTCCTCAAACTTATTATGTAAAGCGTGTAAGATTACACAAGATTTGTGAAGATTTTCAAGCAATGTATCTCAGAAGAATTACCTCTAATGTCTCAAAAGAGCAGGAAATTCTTAATTAAAATAAAGTTGTTGTTTTTTTCACAGAGATGTGCATAGAAGAACTTTTTACTCAAAATGATTCATAATGCACAGACAAACATGGACAATCACTAGATTATAGCATGTCACTTTTCAGACATTCTACGACCCGACAAATACAGATTTAGCATGTTTAGTCCTCAAAAACAAGCTCCAACAGAAACCAACAGGCGTAACCCACTAATCCAGCAAAGTGTTAGCTTTTAGAGTGGAGATGATTTCAAAAGCATTTTCCGCCATTTTAAAGAACTTTGCAATTGGAGGCTTCCATGACTGTTCTTAAAAGGATAGTTCACCCAAAAAATGTAAATCTCACCCTCAAGTGGTTCCAAATCTTTACCAGTTTCCTTTTTCTGTTGAACAAATAAGATTATTTAAAAAAATGTTAGAAAACTGTAACCAAATAAAACAAATACTATGGACGTAAATGGTTATAATAAATTATTTAGTGTTTAACAGAAGAAAGCAATTCAAGTGAACTATACCTTTAATGAAATTATACATTGGTATACACAAATGTATCCCTTAAATTATTTAAATTGCCTTATGGGAGTTCTGCTCCATTGACTTTTGATGGTAAAAATGCAGTGCTACAGTTTAACAAAGTGACATTTATTGACATTTCATGAGTCTGAAAGAATATATCCTATAATTAATAATATAGACATAGAAATAACTTCATAAAACAACAGAAATAGTACTGGCAGATCATTACCTGTTAATTTTCATGACCAATTTATTGTTTCACTCTGAATAAAATGTCAATAAAACACTTCAAACATTTCAACGTCAAAAATGTATTCTAGTTACTAGTAATCACTTTAATCAATTCTTGTTATAAGCAAGAGCTAGATTTACACCTTTGAAAACAGTTAATATTTACTAAAGACATGCAATTACGATTTTTAAAAGAGTTTCAAGAGTTCACACTTGGATATTGCTTGATATTAATAGCAGATTTGGCAGGCTGTCACAGAAAAAAAAACCTGAGCTTAGGCTCCCGCCTGGTCAATGAGCATGTAAGGGGGTACAAGACAAGGTAGTTCTCGAGAGCTCCCCCTGGTAAAGGAGGAAAAGGGGGAGATGAGGTGGATGGGGGAATTCTTCAAAAAAACAAAGATAAGAGAGTAAGGCTAGACGGGCTATTTACAGTGAGTTTGGAATAATCTGATTGGTTTACTGATGATTACAGATGATGGACCAGCCGCAATCAATCATATCACATGCTCCTCTTAAAATTAGTTTGTGAAATTTCATTTACTTAAATCAATAGTCCTGATTTACTAAGGTCTGCTATATTCATTTTGTTGGTATTTGTAACATTATTAAACATCCAAAAACCATGACATGCAGAAATATTTGATGCAAAAAAGGGCACGCTACAGAAAACAGAGTATGTTAGGAGGAGCAAAAATGATCCACTGGTGTTCACATTTATTTGTAATGCCAGCAGACATTATCCAGACTGATGCAATATCAAACCAAATCATGTTTTTATTTGTGCTGCTCCTGGTATTTTGTGTTGATTATTATGAAAATGAACTGCTGTGTCTGTCTGCACTCTCAGAAAAAAAGGTACAAAATTGTACCTTTTAGGGTACAAATGGCCCGTCACTGGGGTGGTACCCTTAAGGGTACAAATTTGTACCTCTATTTAAAGGTACAAAATTGTACCTTCTACATTTGTACCCTTTAAGGGACAATTTTGTACCCCCACCGAAGGTACAAAAATGTACCTTTTTATATTATATAGCATTTTCAGGGTACTGACCCAGGCATTTTGATCCTTTGGTGACTGCATGCACAAATAAATAAATAAAATATTTTGGTTCGCAGATGTCCATTTTTATTTATTAATATAGAAATATTTCATTACAACTCACAACTGAATGTGTCAAGAAATAAAATTACACAGTAAATATAAAGCAGACATGTAAAACAGTAAAAAGAACAATTTAGAAAACAAATAAAAATTGTTCACTCACTGTACAGTATATAATCTACCCTTAATACAAAGACCACAAGAATACTGTTTAAGATTTATAAACACATTACACAGGCTACATCAAGTACTTCACTTTATAAAGTCCAAAGTATTTGTCTTTAGTCAGAACAATCGGTCATAATAAATAATTTGTCATCAAAATTTTCTCTGAATTTCAGAATGAAGGCAATGTTTCTCTATAAATTGCTTCAACAGTGCAGAAAACCAAATACATCAGTAGCCTCTTCCTCAACACCAGTAGATTACTCCTCATCATCCTAAAGTGGAGTTGTAATTTGTTGTAACACAATATGTGTTTATGCTTTTGATAAACATGACATGTAAAGCACTCATATCTGGAAAATGTTGTTTGATAGTCATTAGGACCACAAGTTATTTAAAAATTTGCTTTATGCATGAATGATAGCAGTGTCTGTGCTGGATTAACTTGATTGTGATTATACCAAGATCATGTAGAGAAACAAAAAACAAGGTTGATCACTCTGGTAACTGGAGTAGATCGAGGCTTGTCACCGTCCACCGTTCATTCAAAACATTCCACTGCAGAAACATCAAGGTGATCTTCTAATAAGATGGATATGTCAAAAATGTATATTCGTCCACATCATTAGGCCGGCCAATCGCAATCCCATCAACTCTGAAGACTGCTGTGACTCGTCTTGTTAACACAGTTGTCCAGTCGGTGGCCTCCTCCTGTACTTGAACTGTTGGATGTGGTGAAGATGGTTCACTGTAAATGACAAAGCAATAATTACATTAATATCAGTCACTCTATCACTGATGAAGAGAAAATCAACATGCATAGAAAGTAAAATAATTAATATTCACTGATTTAAGAAAAAAAAGTATCACAGATTAAAAGACTAATATAAATTTCATTCATTCATTCAATTTCTTTTCGGCTAAGTCCCTTTATTAATCTGGGGTCGCCACAGTGGAATGAACCACCAACTTATCCAGCATGTTTTATGCAGCAGATGCCCTTCCAGCTGCAACCCAGTATTAAGAAACATTCAGACACACTTATTCACACACACAT
Source organism: Danio rerio (assembly GCF_052040795.2). NCBI lineage: Eukaryota > Metazoa > Chordata > Actinopteri > Cypriniformes > Danionidae > Danio > Danio rerio. Next base: position 38,264,359 of record NC_141027.1, read on the forward strand.
TTATACACTACAGACAAATAAGCTTACCAAATTCAGCTATAGCGCATGTCTTTGGACTTGTGGGGAAACCGGAGCACTTGGAGGAAACCTTCACGAACACTGGAAGAATATGCAAACTCCTCACACAAATGCCAACTGATCCAGCCGAGGCTCGAACCAGCGACCTTCTTGCTGTAAGGTGACAGCACTACCCACTGCATCATCCTAATATAAAGAATATCAAGCATTATAAAATGCATTTATCACAGCATATACTAAACAGAAAACAACATACGCACCGGAGCACAACGAAATGTTGAAGTGTCTCGCTTAACAAGGCTGGCAACATGAGAAGTGCTGCTGTAAAATCAATTCCTGGAACATAAGATGAAACAAATATGAAGGAATCCATACAAAGCTAGAATTGAATAATATTAATCAAGTGGAGAAAGTTTAGAAAGAGTACCTTAAAGTCAGGTCCATAGCATTCTTAAGTTGATCTCTCATCTTTCGATGAAAACCTAGAAAATAATTTTAAACACGTGGGTGTACATTAATTGTTGTTTGTAAGTAAAAACCTACAAATTTAAAATAGTATGTAAGCCATTAAAACCATGGTATAGAAAATGAGACATACTTACATCTTGTAACTGAGCCATGCTTTTATATGACATGCCTTCATTGCTCTGATGCTGTTAGGCTGCATTATGTTGTTCAATCTTGTCCTGAAATACAATTGGAAACTTCATAAACTTCAGGAAAGCAATAAGATAAAGCAATAACTATTTATTTATAGTATTTTATTTATATATAAGTATAACGTTAAACGATAGTAAAGCACCAACAATTCTGGACATGAGAGTTTGTGGACACTCCTCAACATTAATGTAACTTAGACACTGAAACGAAGATATGTACAAGCATATACACGCCACGTTTGTAACTAGCCACGTTTACATAATCAGTCGCTTTGCCGGTGACAAAATTGTGATTTTTCTTCACAAAATGGCGGTGTAACTTATATAACCGTCTAAAATTACATTTCCGCGGTCATCCGTGGCTAGAAAATGGCCTCAAAATATAAAACATTATCGATAATTACAAATTCCAGTATTAATAACAAAAGGTTTTATATCAAGGTATATGAAGACTTTAGTCGCGCGAGCTCCGGGCCACACCGCACATTACTCACGGCCCGATTCCGGTGCACGGTTACGGCAGCGTCGGCTCGCTTCTGCTGCCGCATCTGACCCGAGTAACGATACAGCAGACGGACTCGGGCAGGCGAGAATCTAGCCGCAACTGGCCCAAGTGTATTTTGCTCTTTGGGTTGCGATTATATTCCGCCGTGGCAACACTTATTAATAAAGCAGTAACGTAACGTAACATATCGTAACATAACGTATATACCTTCTATAACGTTATGTCCCTCGGTGACTTCGATATCACGTTGTATTAACTTCTTTAATAAGCTGCAGACATCTTAGCAAACTCCATCATGCAGGCCAACGTAACGTTACACCAGCCAGCCCGGAGCACAAAGCGGGGGAAAGCCGAGACCAGAGAGTCAGACAAAATCAACAGAACACGGCTTCACATGTAAAAATTAGACTGAAAATATATCTTTAATACATTCTTACCTGAAAGTGTGGACTCCAAAATAGACTTTTCTTTGAAAAGCGTGCGAAGTTCTGTGTAAACAGCCAGCATACTCTACCGACCGCCTCAGTAACAAACACTACTATAACGTCTCAACAAGCCAAATTCTTAAAGAGACAGCAACATCACCACCTGTATGAAGATGCTGTCCCTCTGCATGGTTCTTATTCTACATCCCATATATACTATAGGGACTTAAACAGTAAGCAAAGACCAGTATTTACGTTTTTAATGATTAAAATTACATTTAATTATAAATTAAATTATTAACATTTTTGAGAAAAAATGTAATTTAAATACATGAAAAAAAATAATTATTAAAATATTTAATTTAATCAATTTATTTATTTATTATATTTTTAAATTATGTATTTTAGTATTAATGTTTAGTATTAATGCATTTAAATTAGTGTTATATAGTGTCTTGATCTTATCATGAGCTGAGGGTACAATTTTGTTCCTATAGGGAAACAAAATATATAATTGTACCTTTAAAGGTGCCAAATTGGTCCTTTACGGTACAATTTTGTATCCAAATGTGCTATAAAAGGTACAAAAATGTACCTTTCAAACCTAAATCTGGACATTTGTACCTTTATAGCCCATTTGGGTACAAAATTGTACCCTAAGGACCAATATGGGACCTTTAAAGGTACAATTTTATATTTTGTTCCCTCTAGGAACAAAATTGTACCCTCATTGTACCTTTTTTTCTGAGAGTGTGTGTGCTTTCATTTGAACAATAAAGATGCCATTTTCCAATCTGCATTTTTTTCAGATTGTGCTTCACACTGTTTAAAACATTAAATCTCCAGAGTTAATAGCTAGTTGTAGACTTGTGCAGCCTGCCAGACTAACTGTATACTTCATAAATGACAGAAATCTTTCAGCAAAATCTTTCAGCATAAAGCAGGATAAATGAAGTAAGCTATACATAAGCTAAATTTCCCGAAATAACATCACCGTCCGTCCACCTCCATCATCGATAGGCGCTAGTATTCGAGGGCAGGGCCCTGTCTCATGCTTTGTGGGGGGCCTCAGGATTTGTGGTTCGCCACTAAGTAGAAGTTGTCAAACCAAATGATCAAACTTTTAGCTATCAGCCATCTTGCAGCAAAGAGTTCCTATGCTGTAGTTCTCTATCTTAGTGACAGCAGCTTGGCTACCACTATCATGCCCTTTAGTGGCCCTCCTGAAACACAAGACCTCTGACGGCATAATAAGACCCTTCCTTGCCATGTTGCTTGTAAATACAGTCTGCCTCTCAACGGAGTGTCCCAGACAGCGGAAAATAGGAGATCTGAAACAGGAACAGAGTTACACAAGATACACACACACATCCATCATGTAACTCAAATAAATAGATCCAAATTACCAGACACTCTTTGAACGGAGACATTGAGGCTCAGAATGTGGAGCCAGGCACTTCAGATGAAAAACAAACAAGGCGTACTGGTATATCACGATATACATTAGGCTAGTCATTTATGCCTTTTATGTCTTAATGCTCTTACTTTCTCAGTGAGTAATAATTCCGAATTCATTTAACTATAACAGACTTCAGCATTTATAAATTAGCATGATTGTAACTGAATTAGATCATTTCAAAGTCATGCTTAAAACAAGGAAATACAATAGGAATTAATGTGACGATCAAATTATATCTTTATGAAAGACAGTTATATGCAGGAGGGTGATTAGATTGAAGCAGCGGATTTGGGTGACGTTTGAGCCTATCCAGTTTGAAAATGAGCAATCGAAGTTGCATGAAAGTGCAATTTTGATCTTAAATCCATCACCTCACACAAACGCTCACATTCAACGGTTTTGAGATGGTGCTATTGTATATTAGTCATTACATTCAATAATTAAATTATATTAAATAAACAATTATGCTTCTTTTTACACTCAGCTTTTTATTTAATGTAAAGAAAAAATCCTTGTCTGTGACAATGTGACACTGAAGCAGACAAATCTTATCATGGTTAATGATTAATTGGTTAATTGATCGTTCATTTAAATGATGATAGATCATGAAAATTTGTGGAAATTGACATGCCTACTTTCAACGAAATGTAAGTGGCTTCGGATAAAACCGTCTTCCAAAATGCATTAATGTCAATTGAAAACTTTTACCTTTTTGAGCGTTTTATTTACATGACAACAGTGTATTGGGGGTCTGAAAACACTAAATTTCCATAACAGTTTCAAAGTTCTTGGTTTGGCATTAAAGGTTCAAGGCATGTTCATTAAAAGTTTAACAACCAAAACAACAATGAACGACTAACACCCATGCGTGAAGATACAGTTTTCCAGTTGCACGATGAACTACTAGTCTGGTATAATAGTAATAAAAACCAACGTAGTTTATTAGCCGTATTATTTGTGGATCTGTATATGATCATTTACTCACTGTTGTGTACTATACATGAGACATAACATTTTAGTACATCACTCAGGGCTTGACAATAAGGACTGCCTGATGGCCCGGGACCAGCATGTGAGATGCTCGGGACCGTAGACAGGATAGTCAGTGGCTTAATCGGGCCAGTGCTGCCTTGTCACTAAAGTTTAGTTTGGCTGTGACTGTTTGTCAGTTGCTCACAAATAGGGTGCTTTCACACCTAGACGTTTGTTTTGGAAGCTGTCTCGTTTGTCCAGTTAGCATGGTTTGTTTGGCATATGTGAATACCACAATCACGCTTGGATCCACATCAAATCAATTGGCCCGAGATTGCCTGAATGGGGTGGTCTTGGCTCGATTGAAACAAACTCTGGAGCTGATTGATTGTAGTGAAAAAGCAAAATGACCCAACGGGCTGACGAACCAGGATATATCACAGCGTACTATGGTTGTGTAATAGTCATATATATGGCAATTTGAAGAGAGAATGATGAGTGGAATGGGATGTCATCCGATAAACGAATGTTTTATGTTATTTATGAAAGTGAAAGCATGCTGAAATATTACTGAGTGCTGTTTATCCATTAGGAACACTGGTAAATTATCATCTGATGATTTTTTTTTCATATTTTAATCTTATAATATGTTGTATTAGGCATATTGTTTTGTTCATTTCTGCACTGACACCTCGAAAGTAAGATCAACATTAATCTGCTTCATGATCTGACAGCAGTCTCGCTTCATCTGTTATTTCTCCATTTAATTTAAGCCTTGGCTATAATGAATAAAAAAGTATATGTTTGGAGAAAGTATATATTTTAAAGAAATAGCTATTAATTTCTTTTTTTTGGTGGTGCCAGTGAAAATTTTGGCTGGGCAAGTAAAAAACTGAACCAAGAAAAAAATCTCTAGCATTGAACCCTGTCACTGTTGTGTGTGTATGGCATAAGATACAAATACTGGAATTATAGCATAAAAGAAACAGCAATGCTTGATCAAACATGCACCCACTACTGAAATATCATAAATCTTTACATTTGGGGGAGGGGGACAAGAGTAATCTCTTTTCTTTAATTAAATCTGAGATGTATATAAAATACTGTGCCTCTCTATGGCATCAACAGTGTTATGTATACCTGGCATCTTGCCACGTGTGCCTGCAGCAGTAACCAAATAAAGACATTCTTTAGCTCTTGCTCTGAAATATATATTGTATGACAGACACGCATGCACACACACACACACACATACACACATGCAATGTGCAAAAGGTTAGGTAGTATAAAATGACCTGAGTGTCCTGCATCCAGAGGACTCAACCTCCTCTCGCTTGCATATTCATGCAGACGAGTGCGATCCTAAATCATAAACCTGTGGGCGTTATCATATGAGATCATCTCTCATATCTGCTGGTCTGTGGAGAGAAACTGTAAATCATTTCTAACAGAAAGGCTCTGAGGAGTGAGGCAAAAACATCTTTCATATACAGATCTGTGAGAACAAATGTGTGCACACACGCACATCACAAACACAGGTGTGCTTTTATACGAGCACACTTTCAGACCTGTAATTACACAAACTATGTGTATTGTTGGCATCTCACCCTTTTGTCACATCTTTGCATCTTTTCTCGAGCAAATATACATCAATAAATGGCAGCGGTTTTAAGGTCCTGAACCCTGCGGCTTTGGTCAGAAAGCATGTGTTTCTTTGTTTCTTTATTTGTTAATGTTCTCAAAAGATTTGGCTCAACAGTTCCAATTAGCAACAATTACAGTGATATAATCCACATTTTTTCCAAACGTTTGCAAGCAATTTCCTCTCCCTCCACGCTAAACAGGCCTTCTCTCGTATATCGGATATACAGAGGTCTTGTATAACAGGCTCTCTTGATTAAAGGCTATAAGGTTACAGGAATGCATCATGTGGCGCTATGACACAGAACGTGCTAGTGATGTCAGCTCTGGTTCAACCTGAGTGTCCCATCATCCTCCGGGATGTTTTTTTGGCAGGAGTTTGTGCACATGCGAGCAATATAAGTTCATGTAGAGTTTAGAAGATAGGCTAGAACTCCCAGCATACACCTCTCACATCCCACCTTTCTCTAATCAGATTAGTTATTCAAGCATTCCAGCACACACTGGCAAATGTCATTCACACCTACACAAGGAAACGTCATTCATTTATAGGCGCTATCAGAGGCTAAATCACTGGCATTAACACAATAATAGCATCTAATATGTACCCTACAATCTAATCCTAGCAGTGGACAAACGGCTTAAAACACACATACCCCACATTCAGGCCATAGTGATCCTGTCCTCATGTACACCACAAGACTGTTACAGACTCCAGCAGGATTTGGGGTTTTATGTGTTTCAGTGAAAGTACAAAATAATTAAAAAAAATAGCAAATGTTTCTAAATGTCTGTTAAAACTGCAATAGGATGCATTAGAGTTGGCGTGAATATGAAGGTGCAACTGACTTCGGTATAGTGACGTATTTCTGAGTGAAACAGAATACTGAATGTGAAAAAATAGAGGACATGTAAAAGGCCATAAAGCCATAGACGGCCATTCCAAAGGAGAAGAAGCACATTTGACTAAAGATTACAGATTTGTTTTTCCTATAGACTTTCCTATGACTGAATGTTTCAAAGAATGTTCCAGAGAAATAATCAACTATAAGCTGTGTTGTCATGCTAATGATGTCACACATCCTTGATTTCTGGCTTGGTTTTAAAGAAAACAGGGAAACACTAAATACGCTTTAATATGTTGTACATTTTCTTAGACTGCTCAGAGCAGCATTATAATCAAACCTTAAAATATAAATAGTAATTCCCAGTGATGGGTTGCAGCTAGAAGGGCATCCGCTGTGTAAAACATATGCTGGCAATTCATTCCGCTGTGGCGACCCCAGATTACTAAAGGCACTAAGCCGAAAAAAAAAATTAATGAATGATAAAAAAGTGATCACGAGTGGAAGAACAGAAAGTGATTGACTGTGGCACAATATAAGCTCTGTTGCTTTTGTGCCCAGTTGCGCTCATCTCACATCAGCTAATTTATTTTAGAAGTCTAGTTTGCTTTGATGGCTTTCAACCTTATTTTGCTTCATACTACCATGATAATACTTAATATAAACTTAAAATATAATTTACTTATATATAAACAATAATTTAATGTTTATCCATGAACATGATTTCTGTAGGAGTCTTGTAGGATAAGGTAAGGTAAAATATGCATTTGTTTGTTGTAAGTATGTGTCCTCTAGTGATAAAAAAAAAAAAAACAGATTGTGTCTTTTATTGTTTGCCATGTGTATTAACAAAGTTAATCCATTTAGACTTTTTGGAATTTATTCATTAATATTCATGTTGGCTAAACCAATGATTAGTTATTTCTATTTGTTATCATTTAAGTTTTCGCAGTTTTATGATTGTTTATTAAATATTTTTGATTTAGCTGTAAATAATACATGTTTATAATAAAATAATACATAAATGTTTGAAGCATTCTAGTAGATGGCTTTGTGCTGTAGATGAGTATTTTATAATTCAAATAAATGTAACTGTCTTGAAACATAATTAATAAACAGCAGGTTTTCTTTTATAACCACTTACCCCATACGATGTGACAAAATATCCCACTATTAGACTGTCAAATCTTTTTTCCTCGGAACGAAAGCAAAGAAACTGAAATTGTTTTCCTATGCTATGTAGAATCGCTGGGATTCTGGAGCCTATCCCAGCATTTCAAACCAAACTACGACAACGAAAGCAAACGTATGCCAGCATACAGACAACATGCAAACTACACACAGAAAGGCCTCTGTGCTCAGCTGGGACTTGAATCAGGGAACTTTCCTTCAAATTTTTTATTGGCATCAAAGGTCCATGTAGAAATATTACATTTATAGATTTTTTACATTTCAATAAAAGGTTCTTTACAGTGGAAAAAATGTTGTCAAATGTTCTTTGCATTGAAAAAAAAAAAGGTTCTATTGTATGTTCTCTAATTCTACAATGCTGAAAGTGCGCTCACTTTTGTGATTGTTTAAGAACTTCAGATTCAGTTGCCCATGGGAAAAAAGACTAGGAATAATAAATGGCAGAGAACAGTCAGTCCTCTGTGTAAAACATATGCTGGATAAGTTGGTGGTTTGTTCCGCTGTGGCAGACCTTGATGAATAAAGGGAGTAAGTTGAACGAAAATTAATAAATGAATAAAAACATGATTTTGCAACATCAAGCAATAGAACGTCTAAAAAAATGAATAAAAGTGAAAGTGACCTGAAGCCTTGAGCTAAAAACATTCAAATGGCTGCATCCGCTCATACGTGAAGAATAAAGTCAATTAAGAACTGTTCAGTGAAAGGATCTTTGCGGAACCAAAAATGATTCTATGAAATACCTACAAAAACACCATTTGGAATGTTTAGGTTTAAGTGTGTAAATTGAAAAAAAAAATATATATATATAAGGAATGAATCTTATCACCACTTAACTTAACTGATTGTGATGTTGGTTTTCTCCTCTATTTTAGATCAACTTTAGGCAAAATCCAAATGAAAGAACTTTACAAATTCTATAGTATACTATTCTGTAGTAATTATTCGATTGAGAGGTTTTAACAATGAACGAGTTAAATCACCAGCACATAAGGGCTCCGTCTTGCCGAGAGGTCACTGAGGTTTTTTTTAACGTGGCAGGCTTGGCATAAATGGCCATCAAGACAGGCACCAGGTCTATTCAACAGGATCTATCTTTAGCTTTACCACACATCTAATTGGACAGAATAATATCTAAATGGCACCAAAGTGACCGCTGATTGGTCAGCGCTGGTTGTGGAGGCTGTGAGCACTGTAAATAGGGCTGAATGGAGAGGAAGGGAGGGAGAATGGGAGATTGTGTTAGTCAGACCGGCACCAGAGGGCCACAGAGAATGAGCGCAGACACACAATGTTTATACTGTAAATTACACATGGGCAACAGAGAGAGAGAGCGAGAGTGAGAAGGAAAGCGGGAGAGAGAGTGTTGCGGATGCTCTCAGGGGAAAGTGGTCCCCCGTGCTGTGTTATTATTTAGCCATTGCGGTTTTTCTTCCTGCTGAATGTTTCTCTTCTAGCGGTCCATAAAATCACAGAACCCCAAAAGCTCTTCTTTGTGTCTACGGGGGTGATTATATTCATAAACCTTAAAACCAAAAAACCTCAAATTCTTTTTTTCCCTCTCTCTCTCCCTGACACTTTTTCCAGTTATAGCGTGTCTCTCTCACACCATCGCTGCCTATAGTCCTTCATCACTAACACTGAGTCAACATCATCAAGTACCAAGCATCTCCACACATCGAAATCAAGCTTCTCAGGAGCGCACCATGAAAATACACACACATACATCATTACACAAGCTGACAGACCTTGACATGGTAGTCACATCCAAGCAAAATACTCATTTCCAAAAGAACTCAAAGTTTCTTTGACAAATGAAACAATAATTAGAGTATGCAGATCTGCACTATATATAAGCCTGAGTCCCATTATATCTGCAGCTAAATCCAGTGCTATAGAGTTTTTACAGCGTAAAACACAAAGATAGAATAAGCTAAAGAGGCAAAAAGAGAACAGTGTTGTAACTGAGGCAGTTTGTGGACTGATGATGACAGGTTGTGGCTTAAGCATTACAGGAATTTGTGTTTTTTGTGTCAGAGACAGGTTGTCTGAATGCGCAAATATATGAGCATGCTCATGTCCACACATGCATACATGTGTTTTGTGTGTGTGTATGTATGTAAATGACAGGTTGAGGACTGTTGCCGTATCGCCAGACATAGGGTCCTCCTTTAAACAATGGTTGGACACCGAATGCATAAACATCTACAAAGAAAATTGTCAAGATAAGAAGGAAGTGGTGAAGAAGTAGGGAGAGACACAAGACAATTGCATTCAATGTTTTATCACATAAGAAAAAATAAGGATATGTTCACCCTTGTAATTTGGTTGTCCTTTATAAGCAGTATATTTTGTGCTACAACATACTGATCATCTAAAACAATACTGTGTACTGGGCTAAACATGGTTGTTGTGCCAACATATAATGGAATTTGTATGAGTTGAGATTTCATTTACAAAGACAGCATATTTTCAAAAGCTTGTAAAATGTGTAAAAGAGAAAACAATGGCAGAATTTGTTCATCTGTCACACATACACAAACTCTTCTGCAAGGACAGTCATTTTCAATGCCACTATTATACTGTAATGGGCAACATAACAACTATGATAAGAATAAAATAACAGAAATGTTTGAGAATTCTGTCCTTTTAGGGGCACATTTTGTTATATTTTGTTCTGTGTTTGGCTTGTTTAGATGTCTTTTGTCTATGTTGCATTCATATTCCCATTCAAACTGATTATTTGTAAACAAACCAACATCTTTTTTCGCAGATCCACTAGCTTCATGTGATTCAAGGTTGAGAAGGCAGTGTTCACACAGAGCAATCACAACAGATTTCATGTACTGTATAAGATCGAGGACTACACAACAGCAAATCAACAGCACAGGAAATGAACCACAAATTAAGACAAAGAATATGTCCATCCCACTAATGCTAGCAAACTTCTTGTACTGCCCATTATTATAACTTAATAATATGAGGTAATAAAGAATGAAATATGTTAAGTTTATAAAGGAATGTTTTAAGTTCTTTATTATTTATTATTTTTAAAATGGATTATATTTACATAAAATCACAATGGATGCCTATTTTAAATTAGTAAAAAACATTTATACAATTACAGTACATTAACATAACTGCACTTGCACACATGTATTTTTTTTCTTAGGCATAAATGGACTTTTATTAATCAAACATCTGATTCTATCTGGAACACAGTGACATCGAAAAAACAGATTCAGAATGGCAATCATTTTATTAGATCATACTTAAAGGAAACAACCCATTGTGTCTCTGTCATTCTTCAGAAGGTCAGAGTCTGAGCTCTCATGTCATTCACATTCACCTTCTTTATTTTCTTGAAATGCTGGGACCTAATAATAGAAATCATATTCTAAAATAAACCTGGATGGCCAATAAAAATGCAGCAACAGCAGTACTATCAGAAGATCAAAACCAGCTGAGGGTGGAGTAACATGTCACTGACATAGCAGCACTGGCAGCTCATGAGTGACTAACAGGAATGTTGAGAGCGAGAAACATTCTGTACACTAACTCCATGACGTCTTTATGACATCATTTCCTCTTTCCGCCTCCACTGCTGATGAATGAGTATTTGTGAGATGCTAAAGAGAGGTGTGGTGAAGGACAGGTGTATTAGACACATTCTCTTGGCTCTGTATAGTTTCGTCCTCAATTCTTCAATAAGGAGATAAACACATCATGTGCAAACATCTCTGCATTTTGCTTAGTATGTATGAATGCAAAACAGCAGTGGGGATAAAAGAAAAATGGGGGTAAACAGAAAGAATGTCCTGTTCAAATGCAAATGCCAGGGTTCCGCACAATTCATTTATTTAATCAGCAAAAAGAAGTTAACTCAACAAATTTAAGAGGACTGAACATAAAACAATTAAGTTTTCCCTACAAAACTTTAAAAAAGATGTGTTGTTTCAGTTTATTTTAAAGAAGTAGACGAACAAAAAAGCTAAATTCTTTTTGAGAGTTCACTTCTTTTACTTTTCTTCCTTCAGTTTTGTGTTTATACCATAACTCTACTCAGCATATATGAGAGTGCTTCAGCTTGAAGTTTAAATCTCTTTAAAAACATATAAATCTGATGTAGCTGTAAGCGGATGGTGTGACTGAACAGTTATGGATGACCAGCAGGGATTGTGTATCTTTATGAGTATATGACATTGGCAGGATTCAATTTGGACCTATTTATCAACATTCAAAGATATAATCTTAGTCTCCAGAGTTTTGTGGTTATATGGAAAAATAATCATGTTCAAACTTCCCCAGCTGGATCTTTGAGTTAATGACAAAAATCTGTTCACAATACACTCAATAGACGAATCTCATGTAAAGTAGATCTTAGCTTCTTTGAGAGAACCTGCCCTATCTATCTATCTATCTATCTATCTATCTATCTATCTATCTATCTATCTATCTATCTATCTATCTATCTATCTATCTATCTATCTATCTATCTATCTATCTATCTATCTATCTATCTATCTATCTATCTATCTATCTATCTATCTATCTGTCTGTCTGTCTATCTGTCAATCTATCAATCTATCTGTCAATCTATCTATCTATCTATCTATCTATCTATCTATCTATCTATCTATCTATCTATCTATCTATCTATCTGTCTATCTGTCTGTCTGTCTGTCTGTCTATCTGTCAATCTATCTGTCAATCTATCTGTCAATCTATCTATCTATCTATCTATCTATCTATCTATCTATCTATCTATCTATCTATCTATCTGTCTGTCTGTCTGTCTGTCTGTCTGTCTGTCTGTCTGTCTGTCTGTCTGTCTGTCTGTCTGTCTGTCTGTCTGTCCGTCCGTCCGTCCATCTATATATCTATCTGTATCTGTTTCAATATTCTTGTTTATTATCAATCTGTCTGTACTGAATCTGTCTAACTATCAATCTGCATGTCTTACTATCCAGTTGTTTGTCTGTTTGTCTGTCTTAAATTAATTATGTCTGTCTGTCTTGATATATTTATTTCTGTCTGCCTGACTGTCTTATCCATCTATTTGCCTGTCTGTCTGTAAAGTTGTTTGTCTGTCTTTCTATATCTGACTGTCCAAGTATCTATCTATTTATCTGTCTATATAGATTTCCATCTGCCGGTTTAGCCAGTTGTCTGTCTATATAAATATCTTTATGTCTGTCTGTCTGACAGACTTTCTATATTTGTGTCTAAATACCTGTATGTCTGTACTTTAACTGTCTTACTATCAGTCTATGCATCTGTCTAGATTTCCATCTGTTTATCTGTCTTACATTCTGTCTGTTTATCTACTTGATAGGTCATGAATGAACAAACACACACACACACACACACACACACACACACACACAGTGTCATAAAGCACACTAACGACATAGAACTGATGCGTGTGCACTATATCTGTAGAGAAACACAGCTAGGACAGATATGCAGAGCACAGCAACTCGACTCTCAACATCTGGCAGCTATCAAAGCTGGAGGACCAAGAGTGTGAGTGTGTATATATGTGTGAGTGATCAGCAGTGTGTTGTGGGGGCGTTGTTTGAGAATGCGGGGTCTGCAGAGAGCAGTGTGAACTCCAAGTGTGTGAGTTTACTGGCATTCAGAGACGGCCGATAGCATCTCGCTTAGATAACCACAGCGAAACACAGCCCAAAACTAATGTTCATTAATGAAGGTGCATGTGTGTTTGTGTGTGATCCAGAGTGCTGTGCATGATTGTGAGTGTGTAGTGGGATTAATCAAAGACTATATGCTCCAAAGACTGCTCTTCCTACATCAGATTGAGACGAAATGGTTTAATCAACAAAACCATTAGCACTAAGGCTGTTTGAGGTGAGAGGCAAAAACACACACATTAACGCAATAGGGTGTGTGTGTGTGTGTGTGTGTGTGTGTGTGTGTGTGTGTGTGTGTGTGTGTGTGTGTGTGAGAGAGTGGGTGGGTTGGTTTTTATGCATACATCTCAATATTAATCTAAGCTAAGCTCATGTTTGTGTGCCTCCCAAAGTGTGGAATAAGTCGGCACAGAAAGCTAAGGTGTGTCCCCTTATTTTTGTTCCCTCATCTGACCACATATACAAACATACACACATTCACACACAAAAACATTCACTCATCATTATTACCTCCAAACATGAAGCTGGGTGGGTTTTCCTCTGCTGAAATGGTTTAACTCAATCATACTGCTCCAACATCACATATGTATTATTAAACAAATCTATACTGCCCCATTCACACAGTCAGCATGACATGGCATTTAGGTGTTTTAAGACAAAACTGGGCTAGGATGGGTTTTACTGCATACTCTGACTCTTAACTGGGTATTAGGACTTAGCTGGGAATTAAATCTCTGGCAGGATTTAGTCTAGAATCAGTTCCTTAGCCTCTACTAGGTGAGTAATTATGTAATGTCTTGAAAAATATTCAGAAACGAGTTGAGCAGACAGATGAGTGGCTCAAGACCCTTTGAATCACGGATTGCACAGAATAGCCAAACCAACATAACCACAACTTGTCCGGAAGATTGACTTGTTTGTCTGATGTAACTAAACGTGTAATGAGATATACAAAAAGCCATAAAGAGTAACAGTACAGAAGCACAGCAGTTAGTAGCCAAACGCAGATGGTGAAAAATATGGTACACATCAAGATTTTTCTGAAAAATGTAACATTTCATACAGTTTTATCTAAAGTGACTTATATAGATGCATTATGAAGAGACAAAATATCATAAGAAGTGTTATAAAAACAATGTTTCAGACAGACAACTATAGAATAAGGAGATAAAACCAGATCAGCGGACCTTTTTGATGAAGTTATATGATGTATTTAGCATGTAAGCAAACCAGGAGTAGAATTAAAACAGGAAGGATAAAGATTTTTCCTAATTGTTATCCAAAATACTAACTAAAATAAATACACTCTCAAACAAAATTTGTGGAGAGCTAGAAAGAGTGATTAAGATAAGCAAATAAATGTTAGATAAATCCAGCATTATGATCCAAACATGTCATATAATCCTGTTACTTCATACCTCTTCCTGTCATCTCTCTTTATTTGGAGATGGCAGGATTTAGTCTAGATGCTAGTCACCCATGGAGTTTTTTTGCTAAAGGCCAGTTTCGGGCTAAACATAGCAACAGCTTTAATGCAGGAGAGATGAGACTGATTTGTTTGTGGGTAAAATATTGCATGAAAAAAATTCCTCAGAACAAGAAATACGCACTCTCTCTCACACACACATGCGCACACACACATGCATATGCATCCACACACATAAAACATGCACATACACACTTACACATTTAGAGAACAAGCTTTGTTAATGATATCAAGAAGCCTTCTGAGAGAGATAAAACTAGCTCAAAATATGATTTTGATGCATTTCATTGGCTCAAAATATCAGTTTGAATGTTTAAAAAAAATACAATGTAATCAGTATAATATAGTGTAGAAAAAGTAGGAAAATGCATTACCCATTTACCTGTACTGAACTTCCAGATCTACCTTTTGCAAATCAGCAAACTCAGTTTCCTATGACAAAGTCTTGTCACTTAGTAAAACTATAGATCACATACCAAAAAATCTTGTCAGGTATGTTTACAAAAATCATTTGATGACATATTCATTAACTCTATTACAGTTTTTCTCAGTGGCTTTGGTGTTCATGTATTCATGTCAATGAAAGTGTCAGTGTCACCAAGATGACAAGTCCTGGCACCATTGTGTATGAACAAGATCAAATGGCTTAGTCATGTTTTCATTATGACAGTTCACTCTATACATTTTTTTTACAGTTTTTCTCAGTGGCTTTGGTGCGTTTCTCACAACACCAGTGCATTTCTGCACAACAGTTAATGCATTTCTCAAAAAAATTTGTACAAACTGCAAAACCTAGCTGATAACCTGCAAAAGCGCGTCACATGCATGCTCAAAATGGATAGTTCATTCCTCAAAAGAAAGTATTCATGTCAATCAAAGTGTCAGTATCATCAAGATGAAAAGTCCGGACACCATTGTTTATGAACAAGATAGTCAAATGGCTTTGTCATGTTTTCATTATGACAGTTTACTCTGGACATTTTTTCAATGCAAAAAAGTCAGATGTTGGTGACACTTCCTGAAAATGCTCAAGACATCACTTCATACTATTTGCACAGTCATTTGAAAACTACAGCAAAGTTAGACATGACTGCATTTACTGCGGTATCTAAGTACAAGACACTGAATATGTATGTTTCACATTTTTACTGCAGATGCCAGTTGCAATTCTAATTTATTCACAGCATTGTGAAAAAGAATAAACACACCCTTATTTAAAACAAACATCAACTCCCTTTGGGTAGAGTTGTGCACAACTGTAAACAATACTGCAGAACATATTGGAACTGAACCTACAACACACACGTCTGTAAATCATTCTGAAATTGTTCAATTTAGAAGACTTAGTCAGAAAAAAAAAAAAAAAAAAAAAAAAAATATATATATATATATATATATATATATATATATATATATATATATATATATATATATATATATATATTTTATTTTTTTTTTTTATATAATTTTCTAAATTCTAAATCTTCATTTTGGTTTGTAATGACTGACGTAATGAAATGAGGACTGTTAGTTTTATATGAAATGACAATTCATAATTTACAAGTTTAGTTAATTTTGACTGACATGACATAAGCAAATGATAATGTTATAAATAGCAGAGAGTTGTATGAAAGCAATTGATCCATGTCTAAAAGCATTTGCAGTTTGTTGGAAGGAATGAGAAACTGCTACTAGGATGTGCATAAATGACTAATTGTTTTGAGAAATGCATTAACTTTTGTGCAAATATAAATAGTGTTGTGAGAAGTGCACCAAAGCCACTGAGAAAAACTGTAAAAGCCCCTGAACATTCTACCAGAAACATACATTTTCATACATTGCCTCAAAAAGCTTGTCTTACTCAAAAAAAACAATCACACTTAAACTAGCATAAAATCATACAATTAATTGATAGAACGCATCATTGATCGTTGTCAGCTTCTCTTCCATCAAATGATGTCACTTCCTCTGAGTCATAGCCTTAAAGCTGTATTGCACGCATTTTATGTTAAATTTAACGCAAATGTGACAGGACTGACAGAAACACGGGGACAACTGTAAAATGGTATTTATTTGTAGAATTTATTTATTTCCTGTTTTTAATTAATTAATGTAAATGATTACAACCTAAACTTGTTATTTCTGAAGATTTTTTTTATAAATCACAGTTTTTAGCATAACAAAAACTATTAAAGTTGTAGGTTCAATTGGGCAGAGGAAAAGGACAATGACAGGGTTTGTGCATTTGTGAAGTGTTATAAAGAACAAAAATCTGAGAACCAAATGAATGACATATTCCTTTACAGAACAACTCACAGAAATCAACCATCAGACCATTTTAGAATGTTTTGGAGATTAAATACTTTTTATTCACAGTATTTATATTTTTATTTTAAGGGCAGATAATGTACGCTTATGGTAGAATGTCCCATATATTCCTTAATGTAGTTCAGTGATGCTTCATGCCTCTGAATTTTGAGCAGCCATTATTCTTCAAACACGATTCTTCAAAGACCATTATGATTCCTTATTATTATTTACATTGAAACAGTTGTTCGGCTTACTTCTTTTGTAATAAAAGTTCTCTCACAGAACTTTTCAATTATTTGAAATGAAATATTAACAAAACATTCTGTCTTTGCTGTCACTTTGGATCATTTTAAAACATCATTGAAGTATAAAATGAAAAATACTTAAAAATCAAAGCAAGTCAGTATGAAGCACACTATGACCTTTCAACCCTGCAACACTGAGTTGGTCACAACCCAAAGTCTACGTGTTGATAGTATGTCCACATCTGTGGCATGTCAACTGCTGTATTTTTTCTTTTTGTTTTGTTGCTTTCTTTAATATTTATGCCCTTCAGAAGGGTACAAAGTGACTGAACCCAAAACAGCTGAACAGCCGCCACAGGCGCACACACACACACATCACAAATAAAAAAAGACAAAAAATAACACAGAAAAATACACAAAGCAGCTAGGCGTTCTGTGGTCAAGCTGGAGTTATTTGTCTCAAGTCAGGCTTTGAAATATTTCGTGTGTCATTTTATGAACAGTTCTTCAGAGATTAAGTAAACAGCATGGACAGGGAATGTTGCTGTTTCTCTCTCTCCACTTCCTTTTGTTTGATTAGACAAACATAAAAACAGTGGGGTATGTAAACATGCGTTACGCTCAACCAGAGGATGAGTTTACAACACTGGAGAGGTGGGAAATGATGCTGATCAGCTCTTTTTCTGTAGAGATGGAGAGAAAACACACACACACACACTGTCCCTCATATTGCTTTAAAAAAAATGAAACAGGCTAGGGACTGTCTATAGACTGCGGTGACCAGTGTGAAACCACTTTGTGTATGAGATGCATGAGGTTTCACACACAGAATTTGTGGTTCACTTCATGTGAAAGCCACTCAGTATAACATGTGAAGACAGCGAGACGCTCAAACACCTCAGGATTGACCTTTTTGAAAAGAGTGTAATCATTGACTGTAATAGTACACCAGCTTTTCCAGCTACAAAACTAATTTTTCCTGCTAAAAACACAACAACATCAGCTTGATAGAAACTGACACTTGGTATGGAGTGTTGCTTTCCATCAGTAAGGCAGAACAGAAGGATCTCTGTTCAATAAGTGATAAGTTGAGTCTAACAGTATCAAACATTGTTACTTGGGATTGACTTTAATTTTAAACAGACAGAACACAACAGAATAGGAGTGTGATTGTTCTCACAAATACATTTTGCAAAGACATTAAATGATGTTTTCATTTTACTTACTGCATGGTCTGTTAAAATTTTTGATTCTGATTGGCTGGAAAGTGTGCAATGATATTGTTCAATGCACAGGTAGTTCAAGTCACTTTTGCTCACTAATGGAGATAAATGTGCTTTCTTTCAAACATTAGTCAGAACCCCTAGTTTTTCATGATTTTTGTTTTGTGATTTTGTTTGTGGTATTTCACAGAACTTTGTAGACAATTTTGCAGACAATTATATATAAAAATTTTATATATATATATATATGATTTTATTATATATTATATATTATTTACCATATTAGGTAACCTACAATGTTAGGTGTGCAATCTGACACAATGACAATGGCACAAATCATAAAAATATGGCTTTTTTATTTTTGTTTCTTGTCAAGACAAGATCTAAAATGGCAGGGATTAAGCCAAATAAAGGTTTTATAACTCTTATTTTTATTCACAATCCTAGATTTCACTCTCCGGAGCATCTGACATGTACCTCGCTCAAGACATGTGTTAGGGCTTCCCCTACCGTAATACACCTAAAACACAGATTGTCGTAAAACTCATCACTGGCAGGGAAGTGTTTGTTTTCGTTAACGGCAGGAAGAGAGTTAAATGAAAACATTTATTGTTTTCACGCAGATTATAATATCAGCCGTATGTGTAAAGCACAAATAATGTCAATCTCCATTGTAAACTGCTTGCTTTTCTGTCTGTTCCATTGCTCCATTTGATAGATGTTTGCTCACACTTTTTTTGCAGTCTGACGTCAAATGCACGAAACACCCAATTCGTGCCGCAGGATGCCTAATCCAAACTTTGCATTGACTTCACATGTAAATATCTTGCACATCATTCTTGTCTGCTTACTGCACAGGGTGCAAAACATTCTCCCCCACTTCCATGTGATGTCATTTTTCAAGAGACACTCATATATGTCACGTGTGCTGCGAATGCAACATCTATGAGTCATGTAAAACAATTGCAAACTGAATACAATATAATTTGATTATATGGTTTGGAATTGGATGATTTACTAGATTATTGACATTTTTTGCAATTTTTTTAGTTTAAATAAAAAATTTAGCAGGATCTCAAAAATTTTCGACTTTTTGTTTTATTTTACGTTGGATTCAGCGATTGCAGAATCACATAAATCTAGAGATCTGATAAGTAGTAACCATAGTAACTCAGTGAGATTTGGCTTATTTTCATTTTATAAAGTTAGTTATCACTCACTTTCCTTCGACTTAGGGGTCACCACAGCAGAACGAATTACTCTTTACATTTGTTTTCCAGCCACAATCCAGAACTGATAGTATGCTAACTTGAAAACCTCCACTGTCAGTATCTGGCTGCAGAATTGCACATGCAAGCTGAGACACGCAGTGCATGGATTGTTTTTTAAACTAAATTAATTAAAAACAGAAACATACATATTAAAAATAAAAATATTATCCCAAATATGTGTGGAAACTACATAATTGTACTTAAATGTTTGTTTTGTGTATCGATATATTGTTGTTACAATCATATTTTCTTTGATTATAATTCTCAGACAAAACTTTATAGCTAGTTGGGTTTATTCAGCTGAGGAACATAGTTTCTGTGTGTCCTCAGGCCAAATAGTGGTGGAATGTTTTGACATTCAATTTGAGGGTTTGTGTTCTTCAGAAACAATCACAGACACTGAAATGAATAATTTACTGAAAACTGGCCACTAATGTCAGTTCTCTCTGCCATCTCTGATGTAATCAGTGTGATTTTCTTTACATCAGTGTGGTTTCAGAGTGATTGTTTTGGAATGTATTTGCCTACTAGATTACTAGACCGAAAACCTTTCCAAAGTTTAATGGCTTAAAATAGTCACAAAGAGTAAAAAACACTTCAAACAAAGTAACAACAGGTTAAAAGGGTAGAATATGAATTTATAACTACTGTGCATGGTTACAGGTACTGAGACCGTTGTAGATGCTCAGAGTTACTCCCAAATTCATAACATAAGCTGTCAATTATTGCAAATTTGCGTGTTTCAGCAATTTATGTTCACTTTAAGCATTTCAATCATTATACTGTATTAAGGATTTTTGCATGCATTAACAAGTCAACATTAACAGCCCAAACATTTAATAATATTTTTAAAATACTGTGCATCAATAATAGATATCAATCATTGGAAGTATATATTCAAAAGACCAAAACTACTCTGTTACTTCTATAGATCTCTGCCGAACTACAACTATATAAACTAACTTTTTATAATTCTCCCATTTTTTGCGCTGCATCAGAAAAAAAGGTGTCCGCTATAGATAAAACTGTCTGAATAAATGTAAATGCAGCACGTTGAGAGCATAAAGCAAAGTAGAGCCGAATCCCCAATGTCATAAAAGAGCGATTGCATGAGGTCATTAGAAAGCGAGAACTACAGAAAGAGAAAAACAAGTCATAATTCCATATATCCATCATATAAAATGGACATTCCCTAAAATAACACACCTAGCCCCACAGAGGGTTATTTTCAGTATGTTCCTGGTGGCTAACACCCTAGACGAGCCGAACTGAAGCGGACCACCATCGGAGCTGCGTCGCATTCTGTTTTCCCAAAACATTCCAAGCATCGAAAAAGAAACGAGAAGAGGAAAGAAAAGAATAATCAGAAGTACTGTGGTTTGTGTCAGCAAGGATGACCAGAACCTAAAACATCTTGTAAGAATAATAGTCGTAAACTAAAAAAATGGGCATGAAAAAGTGTTGGAATGGCTTTTGTTAGAACACTGTAAATTCCATACCCGGTTCTGAGCCACGGTGGTGAGAGAGCAGAGATGCTATTCCCCTCTCTGTCGTCCTGGGGGTCTGACATGCACTTACACATACGCCAGACTGCAGGGAAAAGCAGAATGCAGATTGTACACGGCTGTGCGGTTGTGGTTAGTGTATGCTTGGACAGGGTAATTCATAATTCCTTCACCTCTCGTTCTCCTTCTATCTTTATCAGTTTTTTGCTTTCACACACACTGGCACGCTCCACAGCACAAACACACACCAACCCCGTGCCAAAGGCAAACTGTGAAACACCAGCACCCGCAAAAACTCTCTGAGCAGGAAAAATCCACATACCAGATTTCAACAGCTTTAAAACAAAGTGAATAAACAAGATGAATGCTACATTTTTAATTCCTCTCTTACACCCCCCTTTCTTATTCCCTCTCGCTCTTTCCTTTAGAGACGGAAAAGGGGAAAAAAAGAGCTGAAACAATTGTGGAGTGGTCCAAAACCTCCCTGGCTTAAAACAATACCATCAATCAAAGTAAGCAGAGAGAACAAACACACAAATTTATTAAGAGGAGCTCTCCAGCGCTTGAACGCTTTAACTCTTTACGCTCGGACACACGCACAGGAAGTTCCTAATTACTTTATCTGCACAGCAGAGGGACAGAGCAGACTTTTGACAGCGGAGGAGATTAGCATGAAGGACTGTGTTTAGTGTTCACCAAAGGCTCTGCTCATATCAGATCTTAGCCCAGGGCTCTTCTTCATCTCAGCTCAATATAATGAGTGTTTCCAGCCAGCAGAAAAGAAAGACTTTGTGCATGCATGTATTAATGTAAAAGGGCCTGCAGCAAGTTTAGCCTCAGGTTGTCTGGCTGTGCTCCAGGACAGAGCATATATAGCAACTTCACATGCTGTATATACATGTGTAAAAATCTGAGAGAAAGAAATACCTTAGACTTTTAAATTTTCTATTTTTTTAAGTGTTTATTTTTTAGTTTGGCATGTACATGTATGCAGCGGTAGGGGTAATGTGTCGTAAGTAACGCACGTTACGTAATAATATAAATTTTCCAAAGTAATGAGTAAAGTAATGCATCACTTTTAAAAATAAGTAATATTATTTAAGTTACTTTTAGAAAAATTTAACTTTTTACTTTGCTTAATTGGTTAAAATGACCTTAGGTTAAATAGTTAGGTATTGCTTAATTAACTAAAATGACCTTAGTTAGGTTAGCTAGTTAGTTAGGTCTTGCTTAATTGGTTAAAAGTACCTTAGTTAGGTTAGTTAGTAAGTTAGGTATTGCTTAATTGGCTAAAATTACCTTAGTTAGGTTAGTTAGTTAGGTCTTGCTTAATTGGCTAAGATTATCTTGGTTAGTTAGTTAGTTAGTTAGTTAGTTAGTTAGTTAGTTAGTTAGGTTTTGCTTAATTGGTTAAAAGTACCTTAGTTAGGTTAGATAGTTAGTTCTTGCTTAATTGGCCAAAATTACCTTAGTTAGGTTGAATCTCAGTGAGAGAGCGTGCTGCAAGGGAACAGACAGTCGGCTCGTCAGGTCTCTTTTCACAGCAGATAAGTCTGTGTACTGTTCTAGTAACTCAATAACTCGGGATATTGGTTTATTTTGAGTCAATGGGGGGGGGGGGGGTATCTGGCATGTTAAAAAGTAGGTAATAAGGTATTTAGCCTACTGAAGACGCAATTGTTTCACGGCGTTCAATTTGGTAAATTGGTTCGACCGTTCACTTACAGTAGAAGATATGGTTAAAACAAACAATTCATTTGCGAATCACAACAGTCAGAAATGGAAACAATGGCAAGCTGGAGACTTACATATTTGCATTGAATTTTTGTTATTTTAAACTTATTGATGAAAAGAAGTGGCATGTCGTTAAGTTTAAATTATGTCTAAGTAAAACTCTGGTTTGACTCTGGTCAAAACTCTGGTCAAGTGAATTGATTTACATCAATTCACTTTCTCCAGGTAAAAATATTAATTTGACTATTATTGCTTTTTATTAATTATTGCTTTTATTGTCGAGGAAATGCATTCACTGTCTACTGTACAAGCGACTACGTACTGTAAGATAGTACGATTTTTTTCTCTTTAAGGAAACGATTTACACATTTGTTAAGGAAGAAACGAGAAGAATAGTATTTAATAAAGCTCAAAGATTTATGTTGATTTGGGCATTGTTTTATCGTCTTACTCTTCATTTAGTTGTTAAACAATTTAAAATGTAAAATCTGTTTTTGCCTTAATATAAATTATTTCGTGTTACTCTTAAGATTTATTGCAATTTTTATCTCAATGGCCAGTGAATTTACTTAAAGAGCCCATGGGTTTTTGAAAATCCCCTTCCATGTAGTGTGTAACACAGCTCTAAGTGAAGTGAAGTATCCAGCTAAGGCTTAAATCTGTAAGAATACAGTGTTTAAAACGGTTGATTCATCTATAAAGAGTCGACTCATAGTGCTTCAAATGAGTCGCCTTGATACCGAGTCATTAGGTGTTTCGCCATGACGTACTAACCAAACCAAGTTATTCACATGCACGCGCAAACCCGGGAGATTTGAAACCTGTTGCCTCGCCCTTTGACACAGAAACCCGGACACACTCACACACACCCACAAACACACACACAAACATGCCGGTCGATTGAAGTCACACTGCAGATGGATATTATCGAGTCTCTACCCAAAGATGAAACCTTAGCATAAGCTCAGCTTTAAGCAGTTGGAAACTACTGGAAACTTCTGGAAACTACATGCTACAAAGAATACTTCATCGGCGTTTGTTAAAGGAAGGATCAGTAAAGAGTAATTTACTGATGGACGTCAGGATGGGTTTCTTCCTCCATTTCTCAAGTGTAAGTACGTGCGGTTAAAGTTGTTGCCTCGTTGACACTAGTCTGCAAATGTATTTAGTTGTGATTTGTTACTTGTAACCGCATGTACTGTATCAGGTTAACTGGCTATATTGTCATATCGCGTGCAAAGCCATGTTAAAAGCGTAACGCATGCTGCTTTGTTTTCGGAGCTCCGTGAAGGAGGAGTAGTGTGTGTGTGCGTGCGTGTGTGTGTGCGTGTGCGCGCACTGTCGTCCGGAGGTATGTGTGTGTTTGTGTGTGTGTGTGCGCGCGCGTTGTCGTCCGGAGGTGTGTGTGTTTTTGTGTGTGTGTGCGTGTAACAGGATTATTTTGGATATATTGATTTCACTATATTTTCCTCCTGTTTACTTAGTTCATATAAAATTGTTTTGTGTTCACAATATTAATGTAAAAAGAGTCTGTAAAGTGACAGTGGTTTCACCTCTTCCCCCCCCCTTGGGTTAACGTCAAGGTGGTATAGTCCAAGCAGCCATACCTGTTGCACTATTGCTTGAGCGGTCTTTTCCACCCTTTCCTTGAACTAAGGAGGTATGCTCTACCTGTTCCAAATTGAACTTGGCTCTGGCCATAATTAACACACACACACAAATGCATATTTAAGTTTCATTTTAATCATTTGTTATATTTACTGATATAAAAACTGTTTGTTATATTGGAGAATGTTATTTTTGTTGACAGTGTACATTTAATGTAATGAGCTGAAGCTGCCGATCTGTCATAATAACATTCTCTGTGCAGGTATGCATTTATGATTTTTATTTTAGACAATGTAATATGTGGATTGTAATTGTGAGAACTAGTTTTCTTTCCCTTTCCTGTCTTCGCGTCCTTCCGCGGCGCCTCTCGCTCGTTTCCTCCATCTTTCATTCGCCTCTCTTTCTTTTCCACCCTTTCCTTGAACTAAGGAGTGTACATTTAATGTAATGAGCTGAAGCTGCCGATCTGTCATAATAACATTCTCTGTGCAGACTCAAAATGGTGTCCTCTCGTCATTCACTACACAACGCAGAGCAAAAGAGAGTACGGTTACACTGGTGACGTGACCCGCGCGATTGTTCAGCGGCTGCCGAACACCCGAGATTGCTGCACGGACCGCGAGACGTCGGATTTGTGCTTCACCGACCGCGAGACATCGGACTTCTCGTGCTTCACGGACCGCGAGGCGTCGGACTTCTCGTGCTCTTTCCGCTTCAACGAGGGGACTCTTGACTAAAGTTGCGGTGATTAGACGACGTCAGACTTTGCTACTTGATCGCGTCGTCGAGGGAACGCACGTTTCAACGTATCCTTATACCAGCTGGACTAAATGTGTTATATGGAGTATAATTAGGTGAATTCTCGAATTTTAAGTGATTGATTTATTGTGTACCAGACTAATTTAAGTTTGCCCTGATTATATAGCTGTGGGCTTATTGAAAGAAAAAAAGTGTATTTCACTATTTTCTTTTATTATTTTATGCATTATAATTAATGATGCACTCTAACAAAGATACTGGCAGTTTGGGTGAATATCATTTGGGGAGGGGCAGAGGGGTTTTGCCCTTCAGTAGTTTGTGTATTCCTGGGGAAATGTTTAACACAGATTCTGATGTAAATAGAGTACAATTTTCTACCCCAGTGTCTCATGATATCCCACCTCTTGAGATGAGTATAGCTGAACCTACTGTGACTTTGTCCAATGAACAAGTGAGACAACTGAGCGCTGATATTAGTCAGTCGATTAAAGCTAGTTTATTCCCTAGCAATCAGCTACCTACATCAAACTCGTGTTTAGACTGTCAAAAGTGCTCACATGTGAATCAATGTGGTACCACAATCATTGATGCTTCAAAGATGAATCTTGTCCTGAAGAGTGGAAAAGAACCACCATACTTTCGTGGTGACAGTGCAGATAAATGTTCGATCTTTGAATGGGAAGATTTAATGAGAGCTTACCTTGAAAAAGGGAATTATTCCAAACAAGAATGCATTGATGAGCTCATAAACAAATTAATGGGCAGAGCGAGGGATGTTATTCAGATTTGGTTGCGCAACAGTGCCTCAGTTTCAAGAACTGTTGAAGTAGATATGGTGTTTCGTATCCTCAAACAGCACTTTAGTGGTGTAATATCCACAGGTCTCCCCCTGGCTGATTTTTACGCCACCAAGCCATTCCACAATGAGGGTCCTTATGATTATTGGATCAGATTGAATAAAGCTGCTGATTTAGCTGAACAGCATCTGAAAAGTGAGGGTAGATGTTTGCAGGATCGGGACATGGAGATCGCTGTAATGTTCATTCGTAATTGTCCTGATAAAGGTCTATCAATGATGTTTTTGAGCAAACCACAGCGTGAATGGACAGCAGTTGAGGTACAGGACCGATTAGATGAATTTGTGAGAGACCGTAAAGTTTATGAGCGTCAGTTCTCACAACAAGCAGCTAGTGCTGTCAATACTGATGTGTATGGCACACCGACTTGTAAGCCTCAAACTGTTAGACCATCAGAAAGTGCGTTCGAACCTGACCATGCAGTATGCGAAAATAACACAATGGACAAAATGTTAAATATGCTAGAGAAAGCGTTGTCATGTAACACACAGTCCAGCAGAGCTACAGGGCATCACAAATACAATGTTAGAAGACCACAAGTGTGCAAAGTATGTCAGAGTAATAACCACAGCACAGTTGCTCACTGCAGACTGCACAGGCTGTGCTTTAGTTGTTACCTACCTGGACATACACGTGATATGTGCGAGATGTCTGCATCACAGCCTGTGCCAAACAGTTCAACTGAAGCTGGTGACGGTCACAGGCAGAAACCCTCTCAGGGAAACTGTTGAGCCTCCATCTGGAGGAGGGCGATGGTAGGCACATAAATTCAACCTCCGTTGATGATGATGATATTGAATCTGTATATGCTTTCGTGTGTGAAAACGCTCCGAAGTCGAGCAAAGTAATTTTGCAAAATACAATGAGAACTGCTCAAAGTGAAAGTTTATTCTACACTAATGTTTTAGTGCAGGATAAAATTGAGTTAAAAGGAATGCTTGATACTGGATCGATGGCGACTACCATCAGTGCAGACACAATACCCATGTTAAAACAGGCTGGCATAATGACTGATGACATGCTGGCGTCTGCGGATATTGTTTTAGTGGGTTGTGGGGGAAAGCAATCCAGTCCATTAGGACTTTGTGATTTGAAATTCGAGGTTTATGGGTACAAGTTTATAGTCCCAGTCTTATTTGTTGAAGGACAGATTGATCCCATTATTTTGGGTACAAATGTGCTTAAACCACTGATCAGACATTTCAAGTCGAATGACGGATTTTGGCGTGTTATGGGTAAACCTGATGCAGCTTGCCAGAGTGACAGTAGTCAGTTTCTTCGCCTTTTGTCTAACCTGGAGAGATGGCGAGGGGAGTCCATCCCAGATAAGGTTGGCACATTGAAGTTAAAGAACGCTGTAACTCTTCAGCCTATGACTGAGCATTTGGTGTGGGGTAGGTTGCCTACGGGCACAGTGTTATCAGCAGGCAGTACGGTACTCATTGAGCCATGTACGTCGCCTTGTGTAAATAAACAGATAATGGTTGGCCGGATAGTTTCTCCTTTGTGGGGTGATGGCTGGTTACCCATAAAGATTATCAACCCCACTTCCACTGAAATAACTTTGCGTAGAAACTCAAAAGTTGCAGATGTCGCCCCCTGCATTGCTTTAGAGGATTTTGACCAGTCAGCTAACTCTTTCACTGTTCAGCAGAATGTGGGAAAAATGCAAAGCAGTAGTTCCTGCTGTAGTCTTACTGCCAGAAGTCTTTGCAGTGACCCCAGGGATGTGAATGAGAAACTGGAAATGCTAGGGCTAAGCTCTATTCCGATTGGTGACTGTGAAGTTTCTGCACAGTGTAAAGAGAAGCTTGTTGATCTGATTGAGACTTATGAGTCTGTCTTTTCAAGACATCACCTGGATTGTGGTGAGGCGCAGGATTTCTGTCATCGCATCAGGTTAACAGATGACCGCCCATTCAGGTTGCCATATCGTAGAATATCACCTGGCCATTATCAGAAATTAAAAGAAACGTTAGACGAGATGGAAGCAAAAGACATAATCCGCAAGTCCTGTAGCGAGTATGCTTCCCCCTTGGTTTTGGTGTGGAAGAAGAATGGCGATCTGCGAATTTGCACAGATTTCAGATGGCTTAACGCCAGAACTGTTAAAGACGCCCATCCTCTTCCACATCAAAGCGATGTCCTTGCTGCATTGGGGGGAAACATGTTTTTTAGCACCATGGATCTGACGGCTGGCTATTACAATATTCCCTTACATGAACTTGACAGAAAGTATACCGCATTCTCATCACCACTGGGATTGCATGAATACAATCGTCTCCCACAAGGGCTATGTAATAGCCCAGCCACCTTTATGCGCATGATGCTGACTATATTCGGTGACCAGAACTTTTTAAGTCTTCTGTGTTATCTTGATGACCTGTTGGTGTTTGCGAAGTCTGAAGAAGAGAGTTTGACACGATTGGAGATGGTATTTCAACGCCTTAAAGTCCATAATTTGAAATTGTCACCCTCTAAATGTCAGTTTTTGAGACGTTCAGTCAAATTTCTGGGTCATGTTATTTCCCAGCATGGAATTTCAAGGGATCCGGATAAAGTGGAGTCCATAGTTAAAGTGACAGAGGCTGATTTGATGGAGTTAGATGGTGTCTCTCCTTCGCCATCTAAAATACGTTCCTTTTTGGGGATGGTAGTCTACTATCAGCACTTCATTGAAAACTGTTCAGTGCTTGCTAAACCTTTATTTTCTCTGATTGGTGGACCAAAAAGGCCTCGAAAATTGAAAGGCAGAAAGAGACCGGTGTTGTACCGCAAACTTGGCCCGGATGATTGGACTGTGGAGTGTAAAAAGGCGTTCGAGGACCTGAAGGCAGCTCTCGTTGAGGAAGTACTTTTAGCTCACCCAGACTTTAACAAACCATTCATACTGTCTGTTGATGCATCTACAGCTGGACTTGGCGCAGTATTGTCCCAAATTCATAACAACAGTGACAAAGCACAGCCAATAGCTTTTGCAAGCAAATCCCTAAATCATGCACAGGCAAAATACCCTGCGCATCGCCTTGAATTTTTTGCGATGAAATGGGCGATTTGTAATAAATTTAGCCATTGGTTACGGGGTCACAGGTTCACTGTGTGGACAGACAACAACCCCCTGAAGTACATACTGACCAAGCCCAGGTTAGATGCCTGTGAGCAGCGCTGGGTAGCGCAATTGGCACCGTTCAACTTTGACATCCAATATATCCCTGGCACTAAAAATGTGGTGGCTGACGCCCTCAGTAGGGAGCCTTTTGTGCAGCCTAAAATATTGCATAGATTAACTAGGGCTCCGTATTCCACACTTCTCAAGCAGGCAGCAAATTTCAAAAATGGTGATGTTCAGAACATGTTTCGGCTTTCAGCTGAGCTTTCAGAGTTGCGGGATGAACATGGTCAGGAGTATGGGGATGCTGTGTTGAAAGCTAGTTGTACTGCAGCAAGTGTCTATGTGCATAGCGAGGAGATTTCTGCTGTTATGCAAAAACATCAGCATTGGGAAGATGCGGGTACGGTGAGAGCCATTTCACATGTGCAATATTTGGAGTCTCTTGCGGCTATGAGCCAGAACCCTGTGCCAGCTTTTAACCATGATGAACTTCTAGCTGAGCAGGCCAACGATGCTGTTGTCAGTCGAGTCAGGTTTTTCATTGACCGTGGTCGTCTTCCTTCAAGACGTGAAAAACTTCATGAGGCACGTGGCACATTGAAGATACTGAAACAGTG
Organism: Danio rerio; assembly: GCF_052040795.2. NCBI lineage: Eukaryota > Metazoa > Chordata > Actinopteri > Cypriniformes > Danionidae > Danio > Danio rerio. The sequence goes on from NC_141027.1 coordinate 38,294,455, forward strand.
GGGTAAACTAACTGTGTGTCTAGGGATTGTTTATCGTGTGTCCAAACACCCAGTGACAAAACAAAAAATGTATCAATATGTTGTTCCTGAATCTCTGCGAATGACAGTGCTGAAAGGTATTCATGATGATGTGGGGCATCAGGGCCAGCAGCGCACATTAGGTTTAGCCAGGCAAAGGTTTTATTGGGAAACCATGGAGAAGGATATAAAGGAATATGTCCATAATTGTAAAAGATGCATTTTGAGCAAGGCTCCTGAGCCAGAGGCTCGGGCACCACTCGTTTCCATCACCACTTCGTCGCCTCTCGAGTTGGTCTGTATAGACTTTTGGTCAGCTGAGGACCAGAACAACAAGTCTATTGATGTTTTGGTCATCACTGACCACTTCACGAAGTTGGCGTGTGCTTATCCCTGTCCTAATCAAACTGCAAAAACAGTTGCGAGGGTTCTTTGGAACAATTTCTTTTGCATTTATGGCTTTCCTGTGAGCATTCATTCTGACCAGGGTGCCAATTTTGAGAGTTTGTTGATTGCGGAGTTGTGTCA